>NW_014577985.1:93091-118741 GCF_000485595.1 Priapulus caudatus
TAGAGGATGAATCAAGACATGCCCAGATAGCTCTTTATATAGTCAATATTTTGGGAGATTCTGCTGATTATTATTACACTAGCAGATACCCGGCGTTGCCGCGGGGAAATCAGTCGCGTTTACTCAGTTGTGACCGTTGTTGAACAGAAATACCAAAAAATCTGTCCTACATCTATCCATGCATCCATCCTCCATCCTATTCGCATGCCATCCCATCCCATCCCATATCTCGATCACGTCCATCCCATCGCCATCCCATTCCATCCCATCCCATCCATCCATCCCATCCCATCCCAATCCCATATCCTCATCAACTCGCCCTTATCGCCATCCGCCATCCGCATTCCAATCTCCGGCGCAGTCCCATCCATCCCATCCCATGCCCCATCCCATCCATCCGCATCCCATCCATCCCATCCATGCCAATCTCATGGCGCATCCGCATCCATCCCATCCCAATCCCATCTCATCGCATCCGCATGCCATCCCATGCTATCCCATGACATCCGCAATCCATGCATCCCATCCCATGCCATCCATGCCATTTCATTCCGCGTCATGCCATGCGCATGCGCCTATCCCATCCCATGCCATCGCATGTCATCCCATCCCATCGATGTCATCCATGCCCATGCCCATATAAATAAAATAAAGTTGAGGTAAAAAAAAGAAAAAATAAAAAAATAAAGAAAAAAGGACATTAAAAATAAAATAATTTAATTAAATTAAAAAATAATAAATTAAAATAAATAATAATTAAATAAATTAATAAATTAAAAATTGTTGTTATTAAATTGTTGTAAATAAATCATGTAAATATTTGCGTTAATTGGAAAAAAATTGTTAAATGGACAAAGATAAAAAAATACAGAAAACAGGAAAATAATTAAAAAACGGATGGGATTCGATCCATCGACCTTTCAGCTGTGACGTCGTGCTGTACTCTTTCGGCTATTCAGGGTTAATGGAATTATGGATTATGGATGTGCTATGAATATGACGACACTGTGACGTCATTGAGCGACGAAACAAGCTCAACCAATGGCAGCGCCCCTATGATCTTGATTAACCTAGGGAAAAAAATCACGCCCCCGTGCTGCCCGCCTGCGTGGGGAGAACAAAAGTAAAACGAAAACCAGTAGCTCCCTCTTCCTATCGTTTTATCCTATCAGGGGTTGATAATTATGAAGGCCTATAATTAAAAATTATTACCCAGTCCGCTGCGCCTTCATGAACCGTACTAGTAGAGTCCACTAAGCATTTCCACTGGTTATCGAAGCCTGCCAAAGGCCGTGTCACAGACGGGGCGTAACCGGGAACAGTACAGCGCAGTGAGGAGTGGGGAGCCGATGTGTATATCAGTGTTATCACTGACGAATCAACCATGCATGGGCACCGCCCCGTCTGTCACACCGCCTTTGGCAGGCTTCGTTAACGAGTGCACATGCTTAGTGGACTCTACTAGTACTAGTAGGAAATATATTCAATAATATGCGACTTATTATATGCGAAAATGTACTTAGCCGAATACATACGTAACATAGGCCTATACTATAGTACTTTGTCAATTACAATAATATGAAATACGGCATACCCTTGGCTAGCGCTATTACTGACATTACTCATTAGTCATTACATTACCTCGGCTCAGACTTAGCTCCAAGAAACGGTATTGCTAGGGTTAGAATACCGACTGTGTATATTGACGTTATTCACACAGTCTGGTCGGGTTAGCTCAGACTCAGTCTTTGACTTTTTCATAGAAGTAGATTTATACATGTTTACATTTCTTTCTATGGACTTATATAATATATTACTAAACCGGTCTAGTAGAGTCCATATATATGTCCAGTAGAGTCAATAAATTTTGGAGTAATTAAGGCTACGTGTGTTGAAATGTATATCGAATTAACAGCGGTAAATTCGGTGACATATTGTCTTCCCACTACGCATTGCGCAGCACGACATGTAGCACGACTTAAACATAGACTGTGTACTGGCTGGTAAACTCGAAGACTCGAATAAACACAATTGTCAATGCGTATCCCGGTGAAGGTGTTTTGATACGATTTACTGAAACACAAATAAACGGAATATAAGGATATGCAGTTCCTTTCCACATAACGACTAGTAATACACACAGTAATACTGTACTTTCAACATAGTACTTGCTAATAAAATATCCTAGCACTGATTGAAATCGAACAGAGTTACACGTATGAGTCATTGCTTATGCTAAGAATAAAGCTAAACTAGTATGAACTCACACTTACATAAATCAGTACTACTGTAAACAACGTTAAAACAAACATACTAAGGGAAATAACTCCAACGCGATATATAGCACACATCAGATACGCTAGAATGAGAAACGTACACCTGCTTGCATGTAGACACTCCTATATAGTATATACCCACAATGGAACGCACCCATTTGGTATACAAACATCACATAATTATGTATTCACTAACACACGCACGTACACACGCACGCACTGATCAACACTATCTCCCAATATTGTACTGGGGTACACAGATCACGGGAATGACATTGGAAAGTATTTTAATTACTTGTGTTGACAAACACACCAGTTTACACAACAGTCTGCACACGACAGAGAGGGGGTTATGCGTTCATTTTCTCAACACATGGATTTGCTGTTCGAGCCCTCTCACACTTATGTTGTTAACGCAATTCCCACACTAAATACACGACATGCTAACTACTGCTCCCTTCGAAGTCCGGATCTATGACGTAATTTTGTTAGATACCTTTTTAATATAATAATTCACAGATAATGTACAGTTACATTTTGTGAATCATGAAGTCACGTTGCCGATTTTAGCACACAGACGAGCACGCCATTTCTCCCAAATCAGATCATGCAGTTTAACGATCAACATCACACCTTACAAACGATGACGTCCGAAATGCATCATATACCATATACACGTGATCTCTATATAGTCACTATTCTGCTTTGTAACTTACTAAACTGTGAGTATCTCCTAGTAAATTCGGTACAGTTTGATCAAGTTTGCAACAGAAACGCCATGCGAGACACAAGCCCGCCATCATGAATGTTGTCACAGTCTCAATTTAAGTTCACGGCAATATGACGTCACTCGCTGGAAATGCAGATGGTTAATTTGGCACCTACAGACTGGTACGCTGCAGTTCGCTGCATGTATATGGAGTGTAGCATTTTGAGATCTTCCGGCGACAGCCGATGGCGCCACCGGTCGAAACATAGTGACTAGCAACAACCTTAGGTTTCTCACTTACCTGTCGTGCCCGGAGGCGTTGAAATGGCCGTATCGTCGTCATCCGGACTCTGCTAGCCACTCGAGTACCTCAGTGCTACTGCGCTCCCGCAATAACCCGTTCTGCCGTGTTCCGGTTCCGGTGCGTCGTATAGTTAGTCTACAATGCAAAACGAGTAACGACACGCACAAACACAACAACGGGGTGACACCACCCTGCCTGCTGACCTTACGTTACGTTGAATAAAAAGAGTATACCCGGGGTATGCACAGGGGTTAAACAAGTAGAATGAATGTAGCCGGGCAAAGGGCTAAGATAACCGGCAGCCCCGCCCCCGTGCGGCCGTGCACGAATAGGCTAGCTTCGTGCTATTAATTCGTGCAGAGTTAATACTTCTCAATACTCTAGTCCAGGAATATTAAACCAACCCTTTTAATATTCTACTAGTACTGTAATATTTACTCGCCCCACAACAACAGGACAATACGACAGTGCCTACTCACCAATTAACCGACGTGCCTGTCTCTCTCACCCATGAGGCAAGCCACGTCAAACACCCGTGACCGTACAGTACCTCTACCATGGGTACTCGTACGCTAACTGTCACCATACAACACACAGCTCAACAAGCCTTTCCACTCCGTGCACACTCACGGAGTAGACGAGACGACATACTACCTGACGAGTCCTTCCTCAACCGATTCCCGGGACAAACTGCACTACAAGTTCTCCCTCAATCGATACCAGAGTCGAACTAACTGCGTATCTTCACACGCCCCTCTTTACCACTAGCTGTTCATACGACCCGCGCCACTCACGGTCGCTAGAGGATGGATTACCGCACACAACATGGCGGCGCCCATGTAGGGACTCGCCTATCTACATCGTCAATTGATGAACTGGCAAAACACCACGAAAACGCACACTAATAGACAGCAGACATCACAAATAATCATACAGTCACAAACACGGAACATTAACCCATACTCCGATTTCCAGGAAGCTACCACCCCCACCGTACTGGAAACCCGAAGGTCCGGTGCCACCGCTACACTCCTCCCCCCTTCAAGATCGACCGTCAGGACGATCCCAAAAACATACCTAGCGGTGCACCGGCACCTGACGTAAAAGAGACCAGCTGGATCTATCTCGGTGCTGGCCTGTCCATCCTCTGCGCCTTCCTCGCCGATCGCCGACGCTGCCTCCCTCGGCATCGCTGCACGTGCGGCGGCGCTTCTCACCGGGGCACGGGGAGGGGTTGTGAGCCCTACTGCACTCGTGCCCGGGCGGTCAGCCTGCCTTGCCACCGAGCCCCTCTGTGCCTTTCTGTCCCGCCCCCATCTACCTGACCAGGGTGGGATAGCGCCCGCCGGCCGTCCCGAACCCCTGGTGCAAGGCACTGCTCCTCTACGATGGACACTCCACCGTTGTCA
This sequence comes from Priapulus caudatus, assembly GCF_000485595.1. Lineage (NCBI taxonomy): Eukaryota > Metazoa > Priapulida > Priapulimorpha > Priapulimorphida > Priapulidae > Priapulus > Priapulus caudatus. The sequence continues at coordinate 97,790 of NW_014577985.1, forward strand.
ACGACGGGTCCCTCGCAGGCCACCACTACATTGTCCCTCGCCGCCCCCCGTCTTCTCAGCTGTCGGGGAGTCGCTCGTCGCTTCCGCCAAGGACGAAGCTCTGGCGGGGATCACACTCCATGGACGAGCGGTCTCGACAACTTCGGCGCGCTTCTTTTGGGACGCCAACTCGGCCCCTGCCACTGGGGTCGCCATCGCTGTTAGGGGGAACAATAGCAGCTCATCCACAAAGGGCATCCCCGTGCACCCATCGCCGAGCTCCATCACCTCTGGTTTCTTCTCGCCGAGCAGATCCTCCTCCCGAACCTGCTTCTATACCTCCGGCGCAGCTCCTCTCTCAGGCTGCATCTCCTTCGTTCTCCTGAAATGAGCAACTCACACGTACATTTCGGTAATCAAACAGGCCTTCCCCTACCAGTCTGAAATACGTCGGAGTTTACAAACCACACCCTCGACCATCACGTGATGCGAATTCCGGAGTTTCCAAAGAAAACTCCGGAATCCGTCTCAAACTCCGACACTAACGGGGAACAAACCCCAAATTCGTTCCGATCAAGGGTAATAAATGTGAATGCCCGTGGGTGAGTAGCGCGGTACCAGCCGGCTAGAAAACACACGAGACGCAACTACCTTGGCTGCTCTCAAACAGATGCCCGAACCAGTGCGGTCCAACATTCCACGGACCATAGGGGGGTTGTCGCTTGGCCGACCAACACGGGTCCGTAGCAGTATGGAACCCGCACCCCGTCCCTACCCCGCAACATGGCCGGCCCCGTGGCCCACATATCTGCGTTAGCCACGGATCAGGAACTCCGAGAGCCCCTACAAGTCCACCCGAAACAAGCTACTGGCGAGAGACTGTCATCCTGGCTCCCCATGGAGCTCCGGATGCCCAGAGTTGCGCCTGGCCATAGCGGCACCACGCACCTGGGAACCAGTCCAGCCGCAGCTTACATCGCTACCAAGCGCTCAAGCAAGGTGAGGTAGTATTATCAGAAACCACCCCGGAAGAGGGGAACACACCGGATACATCGGCATCACAAGGCCTGACCCGCAGACCAAAACGCCGGAACCTGGGCGGAACAGACAGCATAGTCTCCCGAAATGCTATGGCGAGCCCTGAAAAACTCGGCCTGACAATAACCCAGAGAATAATCTACCGAGGACAGTCATGACACACGACATCCAGGGTTACCATACCGCACCAAGAATTAACATGGCACGATAACATTATCCGGGAACTACAGACTGCATGGAATCGTTACCAACCATGGCAAGCAAATAGACTGCTGTTACCTAAACGCAAACTAGCTACCATTATATGGCTTGCTCCCACGAACCAACAGTCACTCCTCGGTCTGACAACTACAACTACGGGGACGCATACCCGTAGTGACACGGAGTTTTCACTAATCTCTCGCCCGGTGTACGTTGCACCGGATTAAAGAACTCAAAACCACCCAACCGGTCCCTCGATTGCCCAGCTACCAGTGGACCTCCCCAGAACCAATTTGAGGGTCAACCACCTGCCGCAACTTCACCGCTTGTGTCTTGAGGCTAGAAAGAGAAAATCCTGAGCCATCATACTTGTCCGACCCTGTGTCATTCTTCACTTGGGAATCCGCGCCTCGCGAATTATATGCATATTGACCCGCCACGTCACCCAGACTACCAGACCCATCAACCACCTCTGCGTCAACACCATCAGCCCCATCCCCCAACCGGGTGACTGGCGCACTTGCACTTTCGTAGACATTCAGGTTATCTACGGCAACAACCTTCACTACATCATCTGGGGAAGCTTAAACCCACCAACCGTTATCTCGTCGCTCATTAACAACCTTGCCCCAGCAAAGAGACCTGAACCAATCTACTGCTGTAGAAGCCTCCCAATCGAGTAACAGCTTTACCCGAGCAGGGCTCCCCCTAACCATACCTACACCAGATTTCTGAGGAAAACCCCTTATTCCCTCCGAAATTCTTCCATGAGAGGGGTAAACTATAACCATACCCTAGCTCCTCTCACGACCTCCACATCGGGAAGGTGAACACAAACTCCACGCTAACCTTTCCCCCAGAGCTTGTGTGTGGCCCACCCTATCGGCCAAAACCCGCCATATCGTCTACTTGGTAAAAATTAACAATTTTTGCCGTCACCTAATTAGCGATGAATTTTATTAATGATTATTTCACCGCGAGCGTAGAGAGACAGCTCTCTTATTAAATAGATATGTGTTTGATCGAATTTGGTGAGCAGTTATGTTGCAATACCCTTTACAGGTGATAGTGGAAATTATTACGGCCCTTACGGCCGTAACCCTGACTGTATTCTTGAAATTTTTGCCACGAGTGCCACGTAGGGCTTGACTGTGTGTGTGTATGTACTTTGTGTTTTGCAGTACCACAAGGATCGTCCGTTTGTGCTTGACTGTGTGCGTGTATTTACTTTGTGCTTGCTTGTAATATGTACTATGTGTACTTGCAGTACCACGAGGATCGTCCGTTTGTGCTTGACTATGTGCGTGTATGTACTTTGTGCTTGCTTGTAATATGTACTATGTGTACTTGCAGTACCACAAGGATCATCCGTTTGTGCTTGACTGTGTGCGTGTATGTACTTTGTGCTTGCTTGTAATATGTACTGTGTGTACTTGCAGTACCACGAGGATCATCCGTTTGTGCTAGACTGTGTGCGTGTGTGTACTTTGTGCTTGCTTGTAATATGTACTATGTGTACTTGCAGTACCACGAGGATCATCCGTTTGAGCTGCAATGCGAGGGCAGCCACCATGTTGGCTACATTCCCGGTGAATCCACCTCCGACCTGTTCGGCGGCAACAGCAACTGGCGCGGACCGATCTGGATCTGTAGTAAGTAACAAGCGAACGGTCGGTCGACCCCAGTTGTGTGGTTGCCGTGGTTACGCGCTGTTATGTTAATGTTATGAATCATTCATTTATTATTGTTATTGTTATCGTTATTATTATTATTGTTGTTATGATTATTATTATGATGATGATGATGATGATTATTATTATTATTATTATTATCATCATCATCATCATCATCATCATCATCATCATCGTCGTCATGTGTATTACCATAGGATACACTGTATTCGCTTTCTCGAATCATTTTTAGTAGCATCATATGAACACCTATGGTGGATACGTGAGTGAACTCTTGCCTTCAGCGCGAGAGTGATGCTTGCGATTTCTCACTTACGACTTTACCGACCCGAATCGTGATCTTTCGTTCTCATTTTTCGCCGAGAGATGCGTCGCTAGGTGGCAGCACCTAATCGACGTCGTCTGCACACGAATTTTATTTCCCAGCGACGCGCCTAGAATCGAAATCTCTCGCATTCGCTTTTATCGCCGTTTGGTCGTTTCGAGTTGCGCTCGCTAGATGGCAGCACATGGTCTGATCGTCTGCCATCTGCCTCCCACAGTGAACTACCTGGTGATCGAGAGCCTCAATCGCTACGACTACTTCTACGGCGGCGAGCTCACGGTCGAGTGTCCGACAGGATCCGGACGCGAGATGCGACTATCCGATGTCGCGCACGAGCTGAATCGCCGCATGAGCGCTCTCTTCATGCCGGACACGGCCGGTCGTCGGCCATGCCACGGTAGGTGGCGCCGCCGTCGCGAGCCGACGTCTCGCGGGGAGCTGTCCCGAGTCGAGGACGCGCGGAGTGGTGGTGGGGAGGGTGGGGCAGGAGGGGGAGGAGGGGGAGGGATAGAGTGCAAGGACGTGTCGTTGCTTTGTTTTCGTAAAGGTTTTTTGTTTTTGTTTTGTGGTTTTACGGGTTTTAGTCGCGCATTGAGGGTTATGTGCACTGATTTGTACCCGCATGTAGAATTCTGTTTTACGTTGTTGCGCCACTGTGTGGTCAATGATGCTAGCGGTCGATAATATAATGCTTTGGAAACCGAAATGGAATACTTTAACATCTAATTCGAACTGTTGGTCAAAGGGTTTCGATGGTCGCGTATCGTATTCTCTCTATCCTGCCAACAGGTGGCGCTGAGAAGTATACGGACGATCCCTTCTGGAAGGACTTGGTGCTGTTCTACGAGTATTTTCATGGCGACACTGGGAAAGGTCTGGGAGCGAGGTAAGACACTCGTTACAGGTATATAGGTGCTGTAAGCGACATTGCTGTTGATGTGTTACAGGGTGCGAAATTAACGGGAGTCCGGAGTCAAATACTCCCTGATTTACTGTCGGACTCCCTGATTTGACATATGCAGGAGTGCGTGTGACTGACTCCCTGAAAATTCTGCCATTCTAACTAGTTCGTTCCAGAGCACGGCCTCGCGGAATTACCGTATTTTTTCAGTAAAAGTCCAAAGAAAATTTGGCAGACGTGCAACCGCATGATCATGAATCTTAAAAATAAACACATGCGTTATTGTTAATATCTTTCATTTTGAACTTCATACTGCGGACTCTCTCATTTTGCTGCGGACTTCCTCTTTTTGAGGGTAGGGAGTCCGTTGGACTCCCGTGTTCAAAAGTTAATTTCTAACCCTGGTGTTAAGACTTCTTCTGCAGCTGCAGCTAGAGTATATATGCAGAGTCACGTACTCTCTTATTCCATGAAATTTAAATTACATGGAATGATTGTAATGTTAATATGATATTTGTAATTGTTGATGTAATGTAAATATATCATAAGTATTTATTAATGTAGTGTAATTGTTAATGTAATGTATATATTATCTGTAATTGTTGATGTAATAAGTATGAAATCTGTTAATTTTGATGTAACCTAACTATATAATATCTACGTTGCTGGAAGTAACGTTAGCATGGTAGCCACATCAACAATTAAAAAATTAAAAAATAAAATAAAAAAAAATAAAAAATTCAAGTTCTCCGTTTTTCTCGTTGCTTACTTCAGCCACCAGACGGGATGGACAGCGCTCATAGCAAACACCATGATGGAGTGTAAACCAGTGAAGCCTGCAGCCCCCAGCGCCCCGTCCGACGCAAGGTCCACAACGAGGGGCGCCGGCACCTCGCCCGACGCAAGGTCCACAACTAGAGGGCGCCAACGTCGGCAAGAAAGAGCAAAAGGCGCGAAGTCGCGCGGGAGACGTCAGTGAACGGAAATACGAATTGCAAACCCTGTGACGCGTGTAGAGAGTGAACAGGATGAATCTCAGATCAAGCGATCAGATTTCGTAGATAATTTAGTAGTAAAGATTTAATAGAAGCAATGAATTTACAATTTAAATTGCGAATGTAGTGATGAATTTAGAATCACGTAATAATAGTAGACGATAGTTCACATGCTAATAAAGTTTATCTCAGTTGGATCCAAATCGGAGAGATGGACGAAAATGTCGTCTGTGTAAGTTATTTTTAACTTGATCTGGATCTAACTGAGAACAACTTTATTAGCACGTGATACGATACAGTCGGTAAGATGGCACCCGCAGATAGGTGCGAATAGAATGACTACTAGACACTTAGGATATGACTACTAGGCATTAGGATATGACTACTAGGCACTTAAAAAAAATAACCCTAACCCTAACCCTAAAAAAAAAAAATTAAATTAAATTAAGTGCCTAGTATTATATCACATATCGCATCTTTCTGCGCTTCTCGGTGGAAGAGTCTGTGCTCTCATTCTGGCTCCCTTTTTCGGCAGGCTAGCCCTGTCACTCGCGCGCGTGTGCCGAGTTTGCCTTCATTGCGAAACGATAAACAAGTGAACATTTACACATTATTCACTTTACATATCTAGACGTCACGTACGTTAGACAGTGTGTTAGGGTGGGCAGGGCAGTTTATTAAATGACTATTCCCGGTTTGAATATAGTGATAGATATATATATATTATATATGTTCCCAGAAAGGGGGGATTTACACATCATTCTCATACATATACTTAATATTATACACCATAGCATTTATATATTTTAGATAAAGAGTTAAAATTTGTGAATGATAAGGATCAAGTCAGGGAATCGGCTTTGATTTCATTGATTTCTTTTTCGCGTCTTATTTTGCACCGCGAGTCGCTGTTAGAGCTTCATATATATATATATATATATATATATCTACTTATTGATTGAAAAAATTCATCGGATCTCTATAGTTCACAGGAAAATGGTTGTTTTCCTGTGATATCTACTTTTGTTTCAGATATATTTGTATCTATCTATCTATATGTATATGATATGTTTTACAACAAGGATATTCCAACGTTCCAGTCTGCGTAAGAAGCTGTGTGAAGATGCCAACATTTCATCTGTCTCTGTTCTCATCACATGCTTATCGCTAGCATCAGCATGTATGCTTGTATCAGCAGTTAAGCTTGATCGGCAGTTATGCTTGTATCCGGCATGTTAGCCAGTATCAGATGTTATGTCCAGCACTGCATGCAGTTAGTGTCAGCATTTCATGCCAAGACTAGAAGTATGGTCTCTTATGCAGTTATGCAGCATCAGTAGTATGCTTTATCGGCATGTTATGCATAGTACCCGCAAGCTATGCTAGTCAGCATTTATTCCACGATCAAAATAGTATGCTAGCATCAGCATGTTATGCCAGTATCAGAATGTTATGATTGTAGCAGCATGTTATGCTAGCATATGCATGTTTAGCAGTTAACAGCAATGTTTATGCTAGTACCACCTGTGATTGCTAGGTCAGCATGTTAGCATATCAGCAGTATGCTAGTGTCAGCATGTTATGCCAGTATCAGCATGTTATGCTTGTATCAACATATTATGCTAGCATCAGCATGTTATGCCAGTATCAGCATGTTATGCCAGTATCAGCATTTATGCTTTATGGCATGTTATGCACAGCACGTCAGCATGTATCCAGTATCGCATGTAGTGCTAGACGAGCATGCTCATGCTAAGTGCAGCATGTTGCCGTATGAGCATGTTACAGTACCAGCATGCTCGCTCTATGTCAGCAGTTATGCTGTATCAACATATATGCTATCATCTGCATGCTATTGTAGCACAGCCATGTATCCAGTAGTCAGCCAGTAGGCTTGTAGCAGCAGTAATGCCAGTACAAGCATGCTATGCTAGTTGTAGCAGCATGTTATGCTAGCATATGCATGTTATGCTTGTATCAACATATTATGCTAGCATCTGCATGCTATGCTAGCATCAGCATGTTATGCCAGTATCAGCATGTTAATGCTGATCGAACAATTAGTGCAGCATCTGCATGCCATTGCTAGCATCAGAATGTATGCCAGTGTCCAAGTTATGCGAGCATCAAGCATGTTATGCTGTAATCAACATATATGCTAGCACGCAGCCTATGCTAGCACAGCATTAGGCCAGTATCAGCATGTTAACGTGACTAGCATGTTAATGCTAGCAATGCAGCATGTAATGCTAGCATCAGCATGTTATGGTATATGCTAGCGTGATCACTATTTTGTGTGTCAACAATCTACATCAAGCGAAGTTTGTGTGCATCATCGATACCTGTTACTCTTCATGATACATTATGGATAATTGATTATCAATCACTGATTATTGATTTAGAGAGTAGCTAGCAGTTCTTATAAGATCTATGCGAAATAAACTGCGTGTGTGGAAACGTAACAGTATGGTTTCTCTGTATATCGATTTTAAATTAAAAGCATATAATGCACTGACAGGTGTGTGGAGTTAAGCCGGTTAGTGGAACTGGCTAACGCCCACTTAGAGTGTCCCAACTTTTGATACATGAAAGGACTGACGTCAACGAATTTTCCATGTAAAATTGTAAAAAAAATTGTATTATTTACAGTAAAAGTAACGAACTAAGTTACTAAAATATATCCTCAAACCTCACTGATAAAAGTGTTTTACCTTGTTAAATTACAAAAACTAAACGATTTGGTATTTCTGGTTGTCTAACAGCTATCCCCCCGTCAGTTCACGATACTGGCGTCTCTTCTGTTTTCACCGGCAAATTAGGGCTATAAAGAAGGTATATAAGCATGAAAGTAAATCAGGAACACTAATGTATGTTATACATTTTAACTTTGTAGCAAATAAAGCACAAATATACTACGTTGATGGTGGCTAAGAAATCGTGTGACGTAATCACTTAATGAATTACTTGATGATATCCTAACCCTATACCTAAGCCTAACCTTGAATGACATTAAACCACAAACTAATATATGACCAAATAATATATATGTTATTATGACCATTAACATTATTTATTATTTATGAGTATGGGTCATAATATCATATATATTATTTGGTCATTTATACATATTATGAACATTAATGACATTAAAGTTGGGAACACTCCTAATGGAGTATCCCCCACCACCGTGTGATGCTGCCATGTGCTTTGAGCTCCATACACGCTGTATCTGACACATCTCTGCACGACGGGAGAGAAGCCGTTTGCGTGTAGGAGCTCCAGTGAGCTCAAAAGACACATGCGCACTCACACGGGGGGCGGCCCTACACGCAAACGGTTTCTCTCCCGTGTGAGAGATGTGAATACAGGTGTAGAAACTCCACCCAGTGAGAGAACTCACAAGACGCACACCGGCCACAGCTCCCAGCGCGCGAGCCACCTGCGCATCATACCGGTGTGAGGATACTCGCATAAGGAGTGTCGCCATCCTTAATATCATAATGGTCATAAAAACAATATATATCTATTTGTCATATTATAGTTTGGTTATTGTCATTGCAGGTTAGGGTTAGGGTAGGCTTATCAATCAGCAATCATTAATGATATCAAAGTTGGGAACACCCTAATGGAGCCGTTAGCCTGAACGCTTTGTAGAACGGCCACCATGTATAAAAGGCACTGGGTTACGCTCATATAACAGTGTTAGCCGTATCCTATATGATTAGTGTTGGTGGCTTGTCCTGTAAGCCCGCCTACACCTACTGGCCTGCATATATTTTAGGCTCACCTTGACATACGTCATAGCGAGCTATTGCGCAGGTGCGTCGTTCGTCCGTGACGTCCGCGTCCATACGTCCGTCCTTCGTCGCGCCGTTCCGTCCGTGCCGTCGCCGTCCGTCAACATGTTGGCTAGCGTCACGGAATTTAACGTCAGAAACCGTTTGATACCGGCACATGTTTGAAATTGGGTATAGTTGTTACTTGCTATGACTCCCATATTAAACCGTCCTATTGGTACGAGTACTTCGAGGCCATCGGCATTCTTTTTTTGCAAAATGGGAATTGCGCAGTAGTCAGTTCCAGGTTCAACGGATTTATGCTCATGTTTTGTATTGATGAATACAGGGCTAGGTTTCGATATTTAAAAAAAATTAATGGCCTAATTACGGAAGGTTTTGGCAAGTTATATAGCGATTTATATATAGACCACGCAGATAAGATCAACAGAGAGAAAGACGGAAACGTCTGTGGTGTCACAGCTCGCTGGTCGTTTTTACAAGATTTCATTGACCATAGATCTTTAATGCAAAATTCCTGCTATGACATATTATGATTTAGCATCATTATTATTATATTTTATTATTATGATATAATTGACTATTGGCTTAAGAAACATCAAAGCGGGTATAGCGCATTACCGCACAAATTGTGATGTCATTTTGTTTTATAAATTATTTTTATAAATTTGTATATAGATATTATTTATTATTTTCACATAAAATTAATTACACTAATTATGCAAGCAGATATAATACGGGAGTTCTCCATATCAACTCTCGTTTCAATAATGTACGTCGATTGGTTCTTTCGATCGGTCGTGTGGTGATTCGGGTGATCGGTCCGTGGTCGATTCGGTTTGTGTCGATGGGGGACTTCTTCTCACACCATTGTTGTGTCTTTTTTGTGTTGAGCTAGCAGTGTCATTGACACTTTCATTAATAGGAGTAAACGTTAAGAATCAAAGTGAACATTTAACCGTAAACATGGTCGGTCATCTTGTTTATTGGGTTAGGGACTCTCGTGACGTGACGTCGCACTGCGTGCGTCATAGCAACGGGAGCGTCTATCGGCGACGAGTGTGCGTGTACGTGTACGCTGCTTTTGGCAGTTAATACCCTCGTGATCACCACCGCGAAAACACTTATTAGGCCCTACTGATCTGCTATCGTAAAGTAACAGCCAACTCTATATCTACATCGTGCACTGATCTATGTTGATATATCGAACGCACACGCACGCACGCACGCACGCACGCACACGCACAGACATGCACGCACGCACATACATTCCTCTTCCCTACCACACAACCCACGATCGAAAAATTGCCGATGTGTAAATTGCGTGCCTCCGTTATCAATAAATGAACAAAACGAATCAAATAAATAAAATGTATGCGAGAGAGGTACTACTACTACTGCTGCTGCTGCTGCTGCTGCTGCTGCTGCTGCTGCTACTGCTGCTACTGCTGCTACTGCTGCTACTGCTGCTGCTACTACTACTGCTGCTGCTGCTGCTACTGCTACTGCTGCTGCTACTGCTGCTGCTACTGCTGATGCTACTACTACTACTACTGCTGCTGCTACTACTACTGCTGCTGCTGCTACTGCTACTGCTGCTACTGTTACTGCTACTGCTGCTGCTACTGCTGATGCTACTACTACTACTACTGCTGCTGCTGCTACTGCTACTGCTTATTGTATTACAATATTCGATTTATTATGTGTGCGTTCTTTCGGGTTAGTCCCAGTGTTCAGAAAATAAATGATCGTTTCACTCGATTTGGGCGTCGTCTTTCTCATAAGCTACGCCTAAGTGATTTCCCATGTTTCCATCCATCTTGTTTATTGATTCAAGTCACCGGAAAGGGGCCGACATTATCGATTTAACCCACATTATCGATTTAACCAAAATTATCTTTAATATTGGTGTCGGCGATCTACGCTATGTCTGGCATTCCGCGTTAATTGAGCTTTTAGGCAAAAAACGTCGGCCTCTTGTCTCGTTTCTTCGCGACGTCAACACTCCGCTTTAACACATAACTGTGTTCCCATGTTTCCGATATCTCCGCCTATTTATTTATTCAACACATTCGATCGAGTAGAGCATCAAAAGGACGAAGCAAAGTCAATCGATAAGCGAGTGTTATTGATTGATGAGCCAATCGTTATCGATCAGGATAAACACGGATGTGGGATATAAACAACTTCTTAGCGCGCACTGAAGGGGGAGAAGGCGACTACGGGCGGCGTCGCTTTTGATCTCTGCCACCGCCGATGGTTACCAGGTATGCCGACAACCGAGCAACAGGGGCTCAATGATAGAGAGCGTGTCCAGTAATAAACATCATCCTATCCAATTACTGCCCTGGACATTATCTCTATCCTTGAAACGGCTGCTATATAATTAAGGTAGCATGATGAATATAGATCTTACAAGTATCATACAACAATAATGAATAATCCACCAGTAGCAAATCTATCCTCTGCCTCACCCGTGTGCGTTTACCACCATAAAAAATAGAAGAAGATATAGATATAGAATAGAAGATATCTCTATCCCTATATCTGTGATACCACCAGAGACAACAACAACAACAGTGTGGTACGCGTCACTCCGATTCACGTCACCAGATGGCGCTCGGAAGCAAGCAGACGCTACGGTACGCACATCAACAAACATGACCATAAGCGCGATTGATGTAGGCCTACACATAATATTTACTCAGGTGCTCTTTGCACACTTGCAGAAATAAAATCTCTGGGTACGACATTTCGTCACCGATCGAACCCGACAATGTCACGCGCAGACGTCACGTGTCGACGCGATGTCACGTGATCTCTCCCCCCGCCCGTGTATTACCGGGAGATAACAAGGGCGGCTTCGTATTGGCGGCCGGAGTTAAATTTAACCAATCGGCGTGCGATGCGATCGCGTACGTATCGTATATACGTACATAGATACGTGGAGCATGGACCCCCCCTAACCCTCAGTCACGCTATAAGCGATATATATACGTGTATAGTCACACATATAAGATACGCGCTTTAAGATAGGTGCATATAGAGCGGGTTCGATCACAAGCCTGACATCGATTCTGATCATCGACATACGTGATCCGAAAAGTGCCGCACGTTCGATTTGTTTCTTTTTTCGAGGAAAAAAACACTCATAATTATATAGATAGATAGATATACGCGCGTGAGCAATATACGTTTATACGCGTGAGGAAGCCGCGTCGTTCGTAGCCATGGCGATCTCGTGGCCGCATCTTCTGCAGGTGTTGGTGGCGTGGAAGCGATGCATGATCATCATCATTGTGCCGCTAATATTCATCCCCATCATATTTGCAACGCCGGACACAAAGGTAATTTAGAGAGAGAGAGAGAGAGAGAGAGAGAGAAAGAGAGAGAGAGAGAGAGAGAGAGAGAGAGGAAGGGAGGGAGGAGAGAGAGAGAAGAGAGAGAGAAAGAGCAAGTACTCATTCATCTCTCCTGCTTCTCTCTTCTTGCTGTAACATGTTCATCGACATCCTTACAGGAAGGAAGATGTGCCTACGTCATACTGGTCATGGCGTTTTACTGGATGACGGAAGTTCTCCCGCTGGCAATTACAGCACTACTTCCGGTTGTACTGTTTCCGGTTCTGGGAGTAATGGATAGTAAGGAGACGGCAGAACAGTATCTCAAAGTAAGCCCAACGTAGTTTCACCGCAGTCACTGATGGATACATATGTGAAAGTCACTCATGCACTACAGTCCCCAATATTTTGTCTTTAAGTGTAGTCGCACTTCGTTACAAAGCATTGTTGTTAGAACGTCTCATCTCAACGATGATTGGCTAAAAGCTGAGCGTGAATCGCACCGCTCAGAAACGTCGATTGTTGACCTGCTATTGAGTTGTCGTTGACTGTTGTTGTTGGTTATGCCCCTCGGTGCTCAGAAACTCGGGTTTATGGCCATGGTCGTAGAATTAATATCACCAAATCAAACAGTAATTTGTTTGCACGCATTCCGCGACAGGTTAACCTGCGACCTGGCCGCCATTCGGATTTTCGTGGCTCGATGTGTCTTGTGTACAGATTGCATACCTGGATAACACGCTCGTCCGTAGCTCGTCCCGACCATGGCGCTTTCTAGCCAGCGACTGAAGGTCAACTTAAAAACTGTGTACTCAGTAATGGGAGATATACTATCTTTCTCGGCTACCTACAGGTATGAGATCGCGCGAGTAGCCACGAGATAATCCACCCAGATAACACTATCTTGTGATAGAACCCTATTAATCTCTAAAAAATATATCAAATAAATAATAAATTCGAAAACACACACGGCGCACGCACGCGCACGCAAGCACTCACAACGCACAACGCACACAGCACACAACACACCACACACACACAACACCGCACCACACACATACACACACAACACACCTACGACACACACACACACAGCACACACGCACACACACGATACACTGGAACGAGTGTCGCCTGCGTCCTGGCCGCCACCTGGCGGCTATGCACTCAGCCGGCGTGTGATGTCGTCTGTCTGTTGCTGGATACGAACATGCTGTTCTGGCGCGACTGATCGTGGCGGAGGCGTGGGAAGCACCGGCATCTACACAAGCGTATCGCGCGCGGCGTCACTGATGGCTGGTCGGATCCAAAGCCCTGCTGGTGAGAGCAACATCGCCCAATAACACGGCTACACTACACCACACCTACACAGCACCATACACACACCTACACACACCTACACGCTACACACACGTAACACACGTACACAAGACTACACACACACTAACACAGGGGGTATGTGAGGTGGGCCTACAACACACACTACACCACACCTACTCCTCAAACAGCCTACACAACCACGACACACACACCCGTTACACAACACCTTACACACCCTACGCACACCTACACACACTAGTACAGCCACACCTACACACCACTTACACCTAGTACACACCTAACACCTATTACACACCTAACACACACCTACGCACACAGGCACCTAACACCACCTACACACACCTACGCACACCTCCACACACACTTACACACACGCTACACACACTTACACCTACTACACACGCTACACCTATAAGGCACCTTACACACACCTATGCACACACCTACACACACCTACAGGCACACTTACACCTATACAACCTACATCACACGTACACACACCTACCACACTATACACACCTAACACACAACTAACACACACCTACACACACTTACACCTATACACACCTACACACACCTACACACACCCTACAGCCTATACACACGCCTACACAGCACCTACGCACACCTATACCACACTTACACACACTACACAAGCACTTACCCAAAAAACCTATACACACCTACACCTATACACACCTAACACACACCGTACACACACTTAATCACCTATAGCACACGTAGCACACAGCGCCTACACCACCTTACTACCTACACACACCTAACACACCTACACACACGCTACACACACTTGACTATACACACCTACACATCACCTACACACACCTACACCTATACACACTACAGACACACCTCGCACACCTAATACACACTTACATCACACCTATCACACACTTACACCTATACACACGCTACACCTACCACACACCTACACACACTACAGCACACCTATACACACCCTACTCCTCAACATCGCCTTACAGCACACCTACACACACCTACACACCCTTACACACACCTACACACACTTACACCTACTACACACTTACACCTACACACCCTAACTCCTACACACACCTCACACACCTACACACACACACTTACACCTATACACACCTACACACCCTACACATCACATATCACCATACACCACTTACACACACTTACACAGCAACTTTACACTATACACACTACACCCCCTATACACCCTACACACACCTACAGCACACGCTACACACACCTACACACACCTAAGCCTACACACACCTACACACCCTACACACACCGTACACACACCTACACACACCCTACAGCACACCTACACCTGATCACACACGCATACACACAAGACCTACACACACCTACACCTAACAACACCTACACACACGACTACACCTACACACACCCCGCCTACACACACCTACGCACACCTACACACACTTACACACACCTACAACTACACTTTACACCTATACACACCTACACCTATACACACCTACACACACCTACTCCTACACACACCTACACACACCCTACACACACACACTTACACCTATACACACCTACACACAACCTACACACACCCTTACACCGTACACACACCTACACACACCTACACACACCTATACACACCTACACACACTACACAACCTACACATCACCTACAGCATATACACACTACACACACTTATACACACCTACACATACCTACACCATACTTACACATACCTACCACACACCTAAACACACTACACCTAATACACACCTACAACACACTCATCACACCTTACACACACCCTACACCTATTACACCCCCTTACACAGTACACCTACACACACCTACCACAGCACGCTCACTATACAACACCAACACACATACACACACCTACACCTATACATCATCTACACACTACCTACACACACCTAACACCTATACACAACCTACACACACCTACACACACCCTACACTACACACACCTACACCCACCTACTGCCTCAACATACACCTACACACACCTACACTTACAGCCAGCTACACACACGTACACACAACGCAAGCACTCAGGCACACACGGCGGGTCTTGTCTACACACACCTAACACGCACGAGCTACACGACGCCTCCACACACCTACACACACGTATACACAGCCTACACACACCTAACACACACTACAACACACTAAACCTACACACACCTATACACACCTACACCTATACACACCCTACACACACTTACACACACACATACACACGCTACACTATAACACCGTACACAACCTACACGCACCTACACTATACACACCTACACACACGCTTACAGCACACCTACAACGTCTATACTACACCTACTCCTCAACATACCTACACCTATACACACCTACTCACACCTACACACACACCTACTACACACCTACAGCACACCTACACACACCTACACACACGAGCTACACAACATAAGGCTAACCTACACACAAGACGCCTATACACACCTACACCTATACACGACCTAAGCACACTGTACACACACATACACACAACTTACAACCACCTACACGCTACACACACCTAACACCTAACACACTACACAGCACTTACACCTAACACACCTACACCTAATACACATCTACACCTACACACACGCTTCATTATCACCTACACACACCTACCACCTACACACACCTACACACACCTACACAACACCTACACATCACCTACACACACAACACCTACACACACCTACACCTACAGCACACCTACACCTACAGTCTAACACCTAACACACCTACACACCGGCCGGCGCACACGTGAGTAAATTTTTTACTCAAGTTAAAATGATGCATGCGTCAAACATAACGCTATACTGTAACAAATGACTGCTTTATTCTTGTTGTATGTGGCACAAGCGGCGTGCGTGCGTGTACTTATATATGTGTTGCAGAAGAGCAAATTTGAAACGGCATTTACAGGAAGGTTTATCGGCAATAATAGGCGAAAGTAAAGAAACATAAAAAAAAAACTTTGGTAGTTAATACATTTCGTGTTTACTTTCCATTATTTAGCGATGAAACGTTTAAGTCCGTGGACTGTGGCAATGATGTGTTTCCTGCTCTGATCCGCAGTGAAAATATCCCATAAGCGATATGTATCTAGTAGAGGAGATAACCCAATCCGTTTTCCTTTAATGATAACAAACTTCTCTCCTGGTCCGCTCGCCCGCAAACAGACCGTCTAGCTATTACGCTTGATAGGGGTTCTAATGCCCTCAGGGTACTATCGGAGGGTACCCTGGGTACAGTTCGATATATAGAAAAGTACCTCGGGGTACTATACGATCATGTCGCGCGTACCCTCATTGCCCAGCCGTACCTGACTTTCACACACACAGTCTGTGAAACAGCAAAAATATGAGATTAATTGATGAATGAACTAGTATATATATACTTATAACTATAATATAACGTGGTATATACTATAACCATATTATACTATATATACTATACTATACTATACTATAACTATACTATACTATACTATACTAATACTATATGCTATACATATAGCTATAGCTATACTATACTATACTATACTATAGCTATAACTATACTATACTAACTATACATACTATACTAACTATAACTTACTATATATACTAATACTATACTATCACTATACTATACTAATACATACTATACTATACATACTATACTATACTATACTATACTATCTAATACTATAACTATAACTATACTATACTATACGTATCTTAAAGCTATACTATACTATACTATAGCTATACTTATACTATCTATACTATACTATACTATATCTATACTATACTATAATATAGCTATCCTATACTTACTATATCTATACTATAACTCATACTATACTATACTATACTATACTATACTATACTATACTATACTATACTGGACTATATATATACTATAAACAGTGTAACTATTATATATCGTGTAAGCGTGCACAGTCGCGCCGCGAAAGGCAATGGCGCGGCAGCGTCTATGGTTGAACGTAGGATTTGGACGGAAATTACAGTAAACTTGCTCGGCAAATAATAGGTGAAAGAGAGTCATAGAAACATTAAGAATTTATAAGTAAATCGATTTCGTATTTTAGTTAGCATACTATTTATATTGAAACAGCTTCAAGTGCTGTGAATAATGGTGCGCTTCCAATTTTGAACAGGTTCACGTAAATCACTTTCATACAGTGGTATTGTTGCTGACAGATGGTTGGCATTGTCCCGGGTCCCGCCCACGTGCGATTTTTATCAGTGACCACAGTATTACAAATACACAGTAATATACACACTCTAATTATCACGCGCTTAAATATGCACGGCGCGCTACTAATTAGGCCGTTCACACACAAGAAAAACCGCGATGCTAATCGCGATGAAATATCCGAGATAATTGTGTTCGTTGTTCACAACCTACAGGAGAATAATCCGCGCTAACGCGAGCGAGATAATTCTAATCTTAATAGAGACTGCGCCATGCTCCCTGCCGGAATGATTGCTCACGTGCGCATGGCTCAACTGCCTCACTCGCTTATAATGATGGGATAGAAAATACGCGGGATTATTTGCGCGAGCGTTCACACACGCAATATCGCAGCTAATTCCAAATACATCGGCAGTCAAAAGTGGTCGATTGGAGCGCGATGGCCTGATCGCGAATTAATTAGTGAGTACTATTGCTTCACACATTGTATATAATTCGGTAAAATTCGATCGCCGATGCAAAACCGGGATTTGCATCCCACTGTATTCGCGCACAGTGTGAATGCGCCTTGTAGAAAGCGTGATTCGCACTAACCGTTAGTAGAAGTCTGTAGTAACTGATAGAGATAAGCCAAAAGAAGTAACGTTTCACCTGGTGTTTAACTCATCTCTAATTACAATACATGAGGTTTTCCTGTGCACTAATCGAAAGCCAGAACGCGGTTACTACACGACTACACCTTCCTCAGGCGGGTGGCTGGCACAAGAGCCTGTCCCGAGAAGCGGTGCTGCACAAGAGCCTGTCCGAGAATCGGTGGCTTCGCGCTTATTTATACGGCGGCCCTTTCCTACGTTCACCTCTCGTTTATAGCTTCCCTTCTTTCTCTGGTGCCAACGGCCATACTAAATAAAGGTGTGGTGAGGCCTTGCAACTGCTATAATTTATTTACACTAACGAATAAGGTGGGGGTGCGTATTTCCTTTGCTCGATCAAGAACGTAGATAATAACAACAGTAGTACAGCACAGTAATAACACAGGTAGTAATAACTGTGCTTATTATCTACTTCTTGCTCGGATCCATAGATCATCTAGTTCAGTGTCTAGGCTGTCACAATGCGCAGATTCGGGGATTCATGACCGGGCTTCCAGCTAGACGGCGCCAATCTCGAGTCACGGCTCGTATCTTGAACCTCCGTCCCGCCGCTGACTCTCCCGTCCCTGTTTCATACATTCTCCTGACAGCCCGCCGGTTGCGTTCTCCAGCATTGCCATAACTTTCCCTGGCGTGTGGGGTTTCGCCGGCGCTTTACATTAATATTAACTGTGTATTCATGCAGCAATGGCGTCGCGCTATGTGTTGCAGCGGTGTATTGGAACGCGTATGAAAGTGAAGTATTTTAGGTCAACTCAAAACATTAACACTATTCTGGTCCTGGTAAGTCTATGTGCTAGTCTAGTAACTGACAAGTTGTATTTATTAACCATCATTTTAATTATGAAACGGCCCACGTGCCTGTGGTGGCTGGCATGCCTCCACCCGCAGCGAGGCACAATAGATATAGAACAAATATCTGCAGAGGTGATATTGTAACATTCTTTGATTCTAAGAAGAATAATTTTTATCTTGGACGACAAACATGGCTGTTTGTTCGTGGGAGGGTGGGTGGATGTTTCCTGCGCAAGTAGGTGTCTAGGACGGAGGGGGAAGGGGTTCTGTGGGGGGCCCTTTGTGGCGCCATAAACCTAAATCATAAACCTGAGTGTTGCGATCTAGGCTCTGGTGGGAAAGCAGTAAATGGCATTTAATATGCACTATAAGTAAATATAATGTAGGCCTACTAGTAATATAGCCCATATTACCCTTGTTTTTTTGTTTTTTTGCCTAAGTTTTATTGCCGCCCTATTCTTCTCCCGCTTGACACTGAATATGTGCGCGTGTCAGAGCTAAATGTTCCTGCTGATATATAATAATGTAATCTATATCCTACTGTAGAGGGACACACCTATACGGCCCGTGTGTGTGTGTGTTGTGTGTGTGTGCTGTGTGTGTGTGTGTGTGTGTGTGTGTGTGTGTGTGTGTTGGTGTGTGCCGTGTGTGTGTGTGTGTGTGTAGGCCACCGTACGTTACGGGGTCATCTGCAATTCCGATACCTCGTGAAATAAATACGGCAAATAAGAAACAACAGCAAGGCAGTGGCAAGTGTGTTGTTTATATGATATATATATTATATATATAGTATTCGCTTCGTGCGAGAAGGGAGCTGGCAAGACAGATCTGATAAGACAGGGATATTACTCGCGTTAACAGGATGTGAGATTAGCTGAGATTATGCAATTCGTGAGTGTTTACTTTCGCATTCTAATATACACATGTGGTGCACTGATCTAACGCGTGCAAACGTAACACGACCGCAATCATATAGTTGCTTATTGAGCCAAAATCGCCTCCTATATACTATACAGGCCGTAAATAATTCACAAATATGATTAATATATATATATATAATATATATGAGTGATATCAGGAAGGCGTAAAATATAAACCCGGCGGATTACACGCGCGCGAATAACGCGCGACGCTTAAGCTCTCTGGACAATCGCCCCAGGTCGCCCTGTGTAAAGGTCGTGCGACAGATTTGTCGCGCGGCATTGGTCAGACACATCTTTTCCGATTTGCGACACTAATTCTCGTGGCTGTCATCGTTACGGCTGAAGTACAACAAAAGAAGACGGACAAAAATGTGAATGGATGCTAATAGTCGAGGTTATCGACACTATAAATGATCTAAGAGTCTTCAAGAAACTATAATCAAAGTTTCTTGACAAGTCGCTACGGCTGTCCGTCTGCTTGGCAAGGCATGGATGAACGACTGTGGCGATGAGGCTGAACGTTGACGATTCCTTTGCAGGCTCATGCTGGGTTTCATTGCTTGATGGACGACTGGACGATGACGCCTGACGTTGACGATATGCTTGCAGGCTCATGCTGGTTTCATTGCTGAACGTGAACTTGTGGGCGATGACGCCTGACGTTGACGATACTTGCAGGCTCATACTAGATTTTCATGGCTGACG
>NW_014577985.1:118751-120073 GCF_000485595.1 Priapulus caudatus
ACACCTACACACACCTACACACACCTACACACACCTACACCTATACACACCTACTCCTCAACACACCTACACCTATACACACCTACACACACCTACACACACCTACACACACATACACCTACACACACCTACACACACCTACACACACCTACACCTATACACACCTACTCCTCAACACACCTACACCTACACACACCTACACACACCTACACACACCGGCGCACACGTGAGTAATTTTACTCAAGTAAAATCAGGATAAAATGATGCATGCGTCAAAATACGCTATACGTAACATGACTCTTTATTCTTGTTGTATGTGCACAGCGGCGTGCGTGCGGTGTACTTATATGTGTGTTGCAGAGGAGCATTTGAACGGCATTCACAGGAGGTTAACGGCAATAATAGCCGAAAGTAAAACATTAAAAAAAACTTTGGTAGTAAATACGTTTTGTGTTTACTTTCCATTCTTTTACGATTGAAACGTTCTCAGTGCCCGTGGACTGTAATGTGTTCCTGCTGTGATCCGCGGGTGAATATAGACACATACGCGATATGTATCTAGTAGGGAGATAACCCACTGTTTGTCTTAAAGCCTCACAATGCGCATCCAAACGCTAATTTCTCTAGTACTAGACTAGCAAATACTTCGTGGCATGCATAATCACACAATACCTTATGACAAAATAAACTCTAGTTGCTCCCATTTCACTGCGCGTTGTCTTATAAAAGGTATTTGAAAATACCTCCACTGTTGTTCAAATTCTCCGATGTTGTTGACACGTTTGCGTTGCTCTGCCAACTTCTCCTCCTGTCCACTCACTGTGCACAACTTCTCCTTCTGTCCATTCGACGCAAACAGACCGTTAGCTTACGCTGATAGGGTCTATGTCCCCCAGGGTACTATTGGAGAGTACCCTGGGTGGGGTTCGATATATCAGAAAGTACCTCGGGGTACTATACGATATGTCGCTGCGTACCCTGCATTGCCCCACCGTAGGCCTATCCTGACTTTCACACACACAGTCTGTGAAACAGCAAAAATATTTAGATTAATTGATGAATCATCAATTAATATAAATAATTTAGAAACATTAATAAAAGCTAGTAGTCTCGTAGTTTAATGTTATCATTGTAATACTATTATTAGCATAAATAAAAATGGTTTGATATTGACATCAAATAAAAAAAAATCAATATGCACGTGACGGCGGCAATACCTTGCGGCGGTAATACCTCACCCACCAGTAGGCCTATAGGGGAGAAGCGTAAAATGTTGTCATCCACTAAAAATTATCATTTTTCTACAAAACCATATGTATATG
>NW_014577985.1:124315-124766 GCF_000485595.1 Priapulus caudatus
ATATATATATATATATATATATATATTCGCTTCGTGCAAGAAGGGAGCGCAAGACAGATATGATAAGACAGATATATACGCGTTAACAGTGTAAGATTAGCTGAGATTATGCATTCGTGAGTGTTTACGTTTACATTCTATATACACATGTGTGCACAGATCTACGCGTGCACGTACACCCGCAATATATAGTCGCTTATTGAGACAAAAATGCCGCCGCCTATCAGGAGTAAATAATCACAAATATATATATATATATACATATATATGTGATATCAGGAGTAAATAACCCCGGATTACACGCGCGCGATAACGCCGACCTTAAGCTCTCTGGACATCGCCAAGGTCGCCCTGTGAAGGAAGCGCGTACAGATTTGTCGCGCGCGCATTGTCAAACACATTCTTTTCCGATTTGCGACATAATTCTCGTGGCTGTCATCGTTACGCTGAA
>NW_014577986.1:0-7320 GCF_000485595.1 Priapulus caudatus
TGTGTGGAACGCCGCCCGCACAAAGGGAGCAGACCACCTGGAACAACTCCAGACCAGCGCGATCGAGCCGGGGGAAAACCCGACCACATTTGCACGTCCGTGAGAACGAACCCTCGGCTCTTCTGAGAGCCGAGCCCGAGAGAGTAAGCACACAAACAACGCGCAGGCGACCAATCGCAGCTGCTTTAACCAGCTGTCGAACTCACTAAATTGACCAAAGCGCGGAGCAAATAAGCCAGCAGCCGGCAATAGGCTCGCGGCGGCGCGGTGAAAGGGGTTTTGTTGTCTTTGCCCCGATGTGAGGTCCGA
Source organism: Priapulus caudatus (assembly GCF_000485595.1). Classification (NCBI taxonomy): domain Eukaryota; kingdom Metazoa; phylum Priapulida; class Priapulimorpha; order Priapulimorphida; family Priapulidae; genus Priapulus; species Priapulus caudatus. Next base: position 310 of record NW_014577986.1, read on the forward strand.
ACTGGGTCCCGGCCTGTTTTACAACAGAACCCTCCCCCCTCTCCCTAGATTTGCCTTCATCCATCCCCCTCCCTTTCCCCACCTCTCCCCATGCCTTCAATCCATCCCCTCTCCCTCTCCCCTGCCTTCATCATCCCCTCTCCTACTCCCCCTTCCCTCGCCTTCATCCATCCCCTCCTCCCTCTCCCCTGACTTTCATCGCATCCCTGTCCCCTTCTCCCTTCCTCCACGCCGGCGGTGCGACACAGCCAACATCTTTCTCTTGAACAAGAATACCACAGCTGTGATGGATTCGAGAACGCGCCGCGAAGAACGAGGAGGCGGGAGGGATGCCGCAGCAAGCAAGCAAGACTACAGGCACAAAACAGCACGCGGACGAGACACAGCGGTAACACAGCGATCCCCACGAGTGACAATCGCCATGGCGAAGAAACAAGACGCAGGGAGTTCGTGGATGAAGGAAGCTGGGGGGAGTGGGGGGCCCCAATGATCGCTCTGGCATAAGTCCTCCAGTATAAGGTTAAAGGAATAATAGGCCCATGGATTTGCAATGTTGACGAATGACTAAAGTAAACTGGCACCTTGATGTAGTATATAAGTACAATTACCTTAGAAGCACAAACGCGTATTAGTTTGTACCAACCTTCACTGCTGGTTACATTACAAAAGACTTGAAATCGTTGTTGATATGTATCAACGTATCATTTACGGTGCACGTAAATGTCATCCAGGCAAGATTGAAACGGAGGTGTCGCGGTCTGTAACCAACGCCAACGCGACTAAACATGAAAATAGAGTAAAACACAACGTTACTAATCACGGTGATGTGGACAGCCCTGACAAAACAGTTCCTATATACACCGAGCGTCCATGTTTCCGCAAATCACTGATGATAGCATGGTACGGCCGAGATGCGTGCGAAAATGTCGGGGTGCACTATAACAACTCTGCTATCACACCCGCTTCGCCGGCAGCGGTTGAAACTGTACAACAACTGATTCTCTCGCCGACTGCGTTTCAATTAAGGAAATTTTCTTAAGGAAACAGCAGTTGATATTGGACAAACTAATAGATTTGGCTATAAGGTAACCGTAATCGTACTTAAAACACTTACCACAAGATGCAGTTACTTTGCATTCGTCACACATTGCATTAATCAATGGACCTATTATTCCTTTAATTCGCACAATGGGCTGTCAAACATCTAAACATACGACCAAGGCCCACGCTAAGGACGACATAAAGACGCCGAGTTCCGGACAAACTCCACACAGCTCAATTTGCAGTCGATTATGTGGTATATTAAGACGATGGGATTACGGAGAGCGGAACGGAGATTTGCGGATCTTGCCATTAATTACAGACGACTGTGCCCACATTTAGTCTAGTTGCGGGCCGTAATCCTTTACAATCATGAAACCAAGAATTTTATCAGTTCAAGTTTTTTTATTGATATGTATTATATCCATGTACTGGAAGATTTTTAGTTTGTTGGCCACAACGGCCAACTTTGGGGAACATTTTCTAATTAAGCTCAATTGCATAAATTAACCATGGGACCAAATATCAACTTTTTAACTAATAGGCTGAAATCATGTGTGATAGCTCTCTTTCTATAATTTAAGGGTTGACCCAGTGATCCATATTTCTAATGTTACTTTCAGATCCGATTAAAGGTCAGATCAACCTATAAAGTCAAGGTCAAGGTACACTTCGGCTCCAAAATTACCGCTAATTTAACTTACAACGGGCTAACTGACGAACAATTATGCTGTTGCCCTGTGAAGGTGTATTGAGTTCCCCGTATGATATGTTGATGATTAGATAATGATTATTATCATGGGTTGATAAACTTAAAATAAATTGCCTGGCATATGGGTCAGAGGGTTAACAATTATGAGGGTCACAAATACAACTTGTAAAACTAATTGGACATAGAGGAATCATGAATGTGATAACACTTTTCTAACAATGTTTGAACTCAAGCGAATCCATTTCTGATGTATATTTTCGCACGTTAAAGGTCCACGTTTAAACCTATACAGGTCAAGGTCAGTCACTTTGGTTCAAAACATTGGAACGAAATTCGTGAAATTTCCGAAAACCAAAATTGCCACCATAATGATCATTTCAGGTTACAACGAGATCAGAGTTTATCATCTAAAACCACAAGAATGAAGCCACGGGATAATCGTTTTAGCAACATTTAGTCCGTCACAAATAGCTAGCCTATCTGAGCACCAGCGTAACGCATCATGGTCGATCTCCCAGGTGCAGAAGAGGCACGGGAAAGTAACGAAATCGAAACAACCTCTTCTACGATCTTGGTAACTTTACCCATAGCAACATCATTAGCCAGGACCAGCCATACTCTACTGCGTTCGTATTAGCACGCTGCTGCAATAAATGAGGTAACTAAGCAGTCCCTCGCCTATGGCCCAGATCGGATCCAAAGTCCAGCACTGCGTGCCACACACCAGCACCACTTGTGGGGTTACGCTGTTTCAACGATCCATCACATGCACGGAAGCTCAGAATTCGATAAAAGAATTGTACGCCATCACAGCTATGTAACATCATCTGCGTTCCGTAATAAGCGTTGCAGCATTTTGAGCCAGACCAACGTGTGGCGTACATCAGCGCTATACTGGGGCTGCGAAAAAGGGGCGGGGGGGGGTTAGGGTTATATCTGGATTGTCATATTTGGATGGATGGACAGCCTCGACCTACAAATCTACACCCCCAATGGACTGGGAAGAGGACACACACCAAGCATGGCCACACGAATTTCCAAGCAATCTGCATCCATGTGGTATCATAATGAGGGATTAGTGCTGCGGCCAAGCATAATCCAACAACTGATAAATACGTCTTTGAAAAGCTGCAAGCTTGCACCCTCGACATCCTGAAGCAGGTGATGCCGGATTGGTTCATAGTGCGCACGACACTGGGAGAACAGGAGCCACCCATTGCACCTGCTCTCCCACATGTGATTCTAGCGGGGCACGTTTAAGAAGTCATTCATACCCAGGAAAGCCTTGCATCGTGCCCAGCAAGAAGATGAGCAGTGGTTGTGAACGGTTGATTAGAGTAAAGAGCGGTGCCACTGACTGTGGACCTGATGGCAGTTGGGCAACAATCTTTGCAGTTGTCATGAGACAACCTGCGGCACCTCCAATGACTATGCTCGCTACAAATGCTATACACCCGTAAACGTGTGGGACAACCGACTGCGCTCTGTCACTGCCGCCAACAGACAGAAATCTTCTACCACCATGTGCGTTCGCTGCCACCTTTTGAAAGGCTGCCGAACATTAAGGTCCTCCAGATGTTTCCATCTCGGACCCTAGCGATGGGATTACCATTGATCACCTTGCATTCGATAGTGGCCACACTGGACACCGTTCTGATGAATGTGACTCTCCTGATGCTGTCCGAGCAATGGGGTGGCATGCCAAGAAGCTAAATGTAGCTCGACTCACCGTGAAAACACTAGCTTGCAACAAACTACCTGCCTCTGCACAGTCAGGTGATGCGTGCTGCAAACACATTCACCAAGAAAGAGGCGGATGATAGGATGACCGAGCATGAGTGTGATGATGAAGTCGGGCAAGAAGACGATGAGCTGGGAGGAGTTGCATTTTCAGACAAGAATCACAGAACATCTGAGTTCAATCACGCACATACCAATTTATTGTGCATAGTTCATAGTTTCTTGATGTTTAAATATCTATTATGTCATTTGATTTTCGTCCTAAATATATTGTAATTGCATGAATTTGTTCACAAATTGTTGGTTGCTTTACTGACTGTTGTGAGGACGCTGACGTAGCTTACGTTGACGTACGCTTACACTGATCAATGTTTATAAAGCCCAGTAAAAGTACTAGGGTTGGGAGTATGTGTTCACTTAAAAATACATAATGCTGTTAAAATTTAATAAATAAACACTAATTATTGTGAATGGGTATAAATCCTTGTAAATTTTAGTGATCTGATACCATTCGACTCGAACTGCAACGACCGTGATTCCCATATGGCCATACATTATTACGGAATTTATCAAAATAATAATAATAACTCATTTGCAACATTACCATCATCCCACAATTAATATTGGGAACAGTTCCGAATGGTGGCAATTTTGCTTTACGGCACTTCAGCGAATTTCGTCCCATTTTGCAAACAAAGTAATCATGACCTTGACCTTATAGGTTAAACGTCGACCTTTAACTGCGAAATAACATCAGAAATGAATTCCTTGAGTCAAAACTTCGTGTCTAGAAAAAGTGTTATCACACATGATTCTAGGTCCATTAGTTTACAAAGTTCAGTATTTTGACCCATTATTGTAACCTTGCACCAATGGCCGGCATTATTTTAATTTTCAACAATGATTAAATAATCATTACTACTACATCAACATCAATACGGGGGACTCAATATACCCTTCACAGCAACGACATATTTTCAGTCAGTTTTTACCGTTGATATAGTGGAAATTGGGTAATTTAGCCAAAGTGAACCTTGCCTTGACTTTATAAGGTTCGATGCCCTGACCTTTAATCGCGGAAAGTAACATCAGACAATGGATTCACTGGGTCAACCCTATAAAATAGAAACAGAGCTACTCACACCAGGATTCAAGCCTATTAATTAAAAAAGTTGATATTTGGCATTGTTAATTAATGCCAATTAGCTCGATTAAACATGTTCCCAAGTTGGACGTTGTGCCAACAAAGCATAAAATCGTTCAGACAATGGATAATGAATAATATCAATAAAAAAACCTTGAAACTATTCAAAATATTTTTGGTTCGGGCCTATTCTGCAACTGGACGACCATAGAGACTTTCTCCAGCAACGAAGAGATATACTAATTCGTTATTCCTTCCTCTCCCTTTCTCTTATTTCCTCTCCTTTCTTCATCTCTCTCTCTCTCTCTCTCTCTCTCTCTCGTCTCCTCTCTCTCTCCTCTCTCTCCTCTTCGCTCGCTCTCGCTCTCTGCTCTCTCATCTCTTCTCTCTCTTCGCTCTCTCTTCTCTGCTCTCTCTCTCTTCTCTCTCTCTCTCGCTCTCGCTCTCGCTCTCTCTCTCTCTCCTTTTCTCACTCAATCTATCTCTATCTCTATCTCTATCTCTAATCTCTATCTCTATCTCTATCTCGATCTCTATCTCTATCCATCTATCGTTATCTTATCTCTATCTCTTATTCTCTAATCTCTATCTTCTATCTCTATCCTCTATCTCTATCTCATATTCTCTATCTCTATCTCTTATCTCTATTCCTATTCTCTATCTCTATCTCCTATCTCGTATCTCTTTATCTCTATCTCTATTCTCTATCTCTATCATCTATTCTCTATCTCTATCATCTATCTTTATCTCTATCTCTATCTCTATCGTCTATCTCTATCTCAGTATCTCTATCTCTATTTCTATCCTCTATCTCTATCTCATATCTCTATCTCTATCATCTATCGTCTATCTCTAATATCCTATCTATCTATCTACTCTATCTATCCATCTATCTAATCTACTCCTATCTATTTCTCAAATCTACTCTATCCTATCTATCTATCTATCTATCTATCTATCTATCTATCTATCTATCTATCTATCTATCTATCTCTACCTCTCTCTCTTTCATTTCTTCTTTCTCACTGTCCACTCTCTCTCTCTCATTCCATTCTCGCTCCCCGCCTATTCTGCTTCCCCGTTTTCCTCCCCCTCTCTCTATCCTATTCATGACATCCCTCCCTTACCCCTCTTACTCTCGTAAATGCAAGAAAAGGCAGTAAGGTATTTGCGGCACGCGGTGCCCTTCATAGCTCAGTCTAAGCGATTTCACAGTCATAGACTAGGTGCCAATCAACAGCGGCAGCAGCAGCAGCAGCAGCAGCAGAAGCAGCAGCAGCAGCAGCACAGCAGTAGCACAGCAGTAGCAGCTGTAGCAGTAGCAGAAGCAGCAGAAGCAGCAGCAGTAGCAGCAGCAGCAGTAGCAGCAGCACTAGCAGCAGCAGCAGCAGCAGCACCACCACCAGCAGCAGCAGTAGCAGCAACAGCATTGGCGTGGTCTAGACGCATGGTGTATATATATCTATATATATTTCCACGCCTCTACATATTTCTACGCTGCAGGTGAAGTAACTTAGAGGCCGGAGTTCGGGAGACCGAGAGCCAGCAGCAGGCTTCATTGACGCTGCGTCCTACATATCGGTTGGTTCACCCAACCCCGGACTAACCCTGGGAATGGAAGTGCATGTGCACGGACGCAGGCTGGGGTGAAAGGGGGCACACGCAGGCAGTGCGCACGCAGGCAGGCAGGCACCCTCTCTCTCTCTCTCTCGCCATCAATCAATGGTCGACCGAGCCGCCGCATTATCCGCTGGTTCGTTCACCCCCAATCGACCTAAATACTCCGCCAGTACGCCAGCTAGACCTCCACACTTCCCCCTCCTCGCGCGCGTGCGCCACCGCAACACGACGTGAGTGCCCGTCTAACCAGAACCCGACGCAGCGGCAGTGTTTACCCGCCTCCAACTATTTGCTGCAGAGAGAGAGAGAGAGCGAGAGCGAGAGCGAGAGAGAGAGAGAGAGAGCGAGAGAGAGAGCGAGAGAGAGAGAAAGTAAAGTAAAGTAAAGCCTGCAGATGGACTGGAGAGTGCTTCCACCCCTCCCCGCGAATTCTACAGGACACGCTGACCCCTATATTGCTGGGGCGGGCGTGGGGGCGGGCGGACCGTAACACCTGGTAGAAGCACGAAATCCTACATGCTTCGCTAGTAGCGACTAAAGTATAGAAATGAGAAGAACATGGGAAGGGGGTCGATAGGAGAAAGGGATTGGAAGGGGGGAAAGGAGAGGGAGGAGGGATAGGTGTAAAAGAGGAGGAGAAGCAGGAGCAGGAGGAGGAGGGAGAGCAGCGGCAGCAACAGGAGGAAGAAGAGGAGGAGAAGGAGGAAGAGGAGAAGGAGGAGGAAGAGGCGGCGGAGGAGGAGGAGGAGGAGGA
>NW_014577986.1:7827-9145 GCF_000485595.1 Priapulus caudatus
GTGTGTGTGTGTGTGTGTGTGTGTGCGTGCGTGCGTGCGTGCCTGCGTGTGCGTGTGTGTGTATGTTTGTATGTGCATGTGCGTGCGTGCGTCCGTGTGCGTGCGTGCGCGAGCGGGTAATACGGAAATCACTTTACAATAGAAACCAAAAATTTTCATCCACCTCTCCAAAAAACAGACTCTCGGAGTAGAGGCATTGAGAAACTCGGAATAATTATAACGAAAGCTGCCGTTGAGTTAGCGGAGAACTACGACGCAGCCTTCACCCAGAGATCCGACTATATCAAGCGTTAACTGTACGGCGCGAGTTCACATGCAAGTAGGCCATCGCTTATACAGGAAACCTAACACGAAAGCTTTCGGAATAATTGTTAAAGACCGTGTGGCTAATTTGGTCAACGAACCTCGGAGAGCGAGCGCGTGTTAATAGCCGAACACACAGAATAGGCAAAAAGTAGAACGTTAAACTTTTCGGGTTGCGAAAGAGCCCGCTTCGGTTCAAGCGTAGACTGACACCCGGCGTTGTGCGTGACGCGGCTCGCTCACGTAACGCTTACCGCTTGGTGTCCGTCTAGCTGGTAGCGTCTATACATCGCGGTGTGCTGCTAGATAGCGGGTAAAAGTGCGAATTTGCGAAACCACGGTAACGCAGCGCTAGCGTCGAAACACAACCGACGAATGTATTCTCAACATGTTCTGCTAGCATCTATGACAAATACGACATACGCATATACGCTCTCCTATCACACTATTTGTCATAGGAAGATTCTTCCTATGGCAAATATTGGCGAGTCAACTTCGTTCCGCTTTTAATACAGCTGAAATTCCCTGCTTGAGTTCATAATAGCGCTCCTAAACTCCTATGATGCGCGCGTATGTGTTATACAACAATATTTGCCATAGGAAGAATCTTTATATGACAAATAGTGTCATAGGACAGCGTATATGCGTATGTCGTATTTGTCATAGATGCTAGCAGAACAGCTGAGGCTGTTATTCTATAGAACGACGGTAATCACCGCTACGTTACCCAACATCTCCCGCCGAGCGGGAGGTCTACGCAGTATACACACGTATCTTACACTGAGAGCATTGATATACATGATGTAGGAAGACCAGCATTAGCGGCGGACCAGTGTCGATGACAAAGAACCGCTTCTTCTCTCCTTCCATCCATCAGCTTTCTCCCGGCAAGAACAACTTTGTAGTGGCGCGAGAATTGCACTTAGACTACCGCGAGACAATAGCCTTCGAGAGAGAGGGGGGGGGGCGAGAGAGAGAGAGAGAGAGAGAGAGAGAGAGAGAGAGAGAGAGAGAG
>NW_014577986.1:9248-13086 GCF_000485595.1 Priapulus caudatus
CAGCCCCCCCCACCACACACCGCTAGTGCACCCCAACCAGAGGAAAATGGAACTACACATCTTCCCACCGTACAGCCAACGTCTGTCTCTGTGGGACACCCCCCCTCCTCTCCCCCTGCGCTGTATCTCACATCCCGTGAGCACGCACCCGCAAGCGGAGAGAGAGCGCAGAGAGAGAGAGAGAGAGAGAGAGAGAGAGAGAGAGAGGAGCTAAGTTTGGCATGCGGCCGCGGTCGCCCGTCCTCGAGCGCGCGCACCTAATCTTAAACAAGCACGCTTGCTGGGTCGATGAACCGCCTCCAGTCTGCTGCTTATCGAGGGCGGTTCGGATAAAAACTCGCTCGCTCATCCCCGGCCGGCAAATACCGCCTGCTGCTGCTGCTGCTGCTGCTGCTGCTACTGCTGCTGCTGCTGCTGCTGCTGCTGCTGCTGCTGCTGCTACTACTGCTACTGTGTTATTATCTACTCTTGATATACATGGTTCATACAGGAAATTTTTCCCAAGGACTTTTCAAGGACTTTTCAAGAACATTTTATCGGAAATTCAAGGACATGTTATCAGACATTTTATCGGAATTCATACACGGAACAAAACATACCTGAATTAATTTAATAACCCCATTCTAAATCACTGCATGTCAGCTCTAAAACTTACCTGGATCACATTAATAAACCCTTCTAAACACTGTCACTTCTAAGTTCTACAACATACCTTGATTTACTGACTGATTTTACTGACTTACTGTAATTTGTGATCATCATTTAACTGTGTATCGTGTCTATAGCTTTTTAAGCTCATTTAACGCAATTTTTATTGAGGTTTGCACATTATTGATGGTACAAATTTTCTTTTTATTACAGGCAAGGATTCTTTCTAAAAATTCAAGGACATTTTCATGAAATTCAAGCACTTTTCAAGCACAAAATCAACATTTAATAAATTCAAGTACTTTTCAAAGACTCCCCTCAAATTCAGGGACTTTTCAAGGACTGTGCGAACCATGTTACACATACACGCACACACGCTCATCCCCGGCCGGCAAATACCGTCTGCTGCTGCTACATATATACATACATATACACGCACGCACGCACGCACGCACGCACGCACACACGCACACACACACGCACACGCGCACGCACGCACGCACGCACGCACGCACGCACGCGCGCGCACACACACACACGCGCGCGTCTTGGCCTAGGCCTTCTCGCTGAAACGTCAGGACGGCAGCGGGCGATGAGGGGAAGAAAGCGTTCGTTTCTCTTTTTAGTCTCTAAATTAAATTCGCTGACTCATCACTCTATGGCCTGACAGTGACCGTAGTGTGAACGTACTATAGCGGTCTACTGTGACTGGGCTACAAGACTGCCTGCATCCCTTCCTACCTACCTGCCTGCCTGCCTATCTACTTACTTACCTGTCGACCTGTCTACCAGCCTGCCTGCCTGCCTGCCTGCCTGCCTGCCTGCCTGCCTGCTTAACTACCTGCCTGCCTGCCTGCCTGCCAACCTGCCTATCTACTTGCAAGCCTGCCTGCCAGTCGTACGCGCACTATGCCTGCCATGGAAGAAGCTCTACCCAGCTTCACCAACAAGCTGCGCACACCATGCACCGGCTTTGCTGCTTCACTATATAATACAGAAATACATCATCGACGGCAGTAACACAATAAACACCGAGATTATAACTGTTTATTTACGTTATATCAACTTATATTGAAGATACACATCCAAAAAGTTCCGAATGTCAAACCACCTCTTACAGAGATTCCAATCCTATCGCTCGTACATAATCGCTAGCGTTTTCCTTAACCCCCAATCGGCAGCAACCCCTGCGATAAAGCTGAGTACGACCACGGGCGCATAAAGCCACCATAAGCGTGACTCTGTATTGATGTTTACACGCGGGCATCATATACCGCAGGGATTTATAGTAACTTGTTTATCCCGCATCTCGCTGCCGAGCTTCGGAACCGCAGCGACCTACTGACGCTATACTCTGGAAGCTGGCCAACCGCGCCCGAGGATCTAATCTCGCGCGCGAGAAACAGGTTCAACTCCTAATTTTTGATAATGGCGTGCAGAATGTGCGCGATTATATCTATATATATCAGGAGTTAATGAAGACAGATTTGACTTCATTAACTCCTGATATATACATATGTATATATGTATATCGCGTACCGTGTGTGTGCGTGCGTGCAATCTTGAATAATACGGGATTTGTTCGGCTCCTAATAAATAACGAATACTAGCGCGTGCCCTAGTCGGCACTGTACAGCGTGCGTACGCCGTACGTAGACAAACGTACGCCTCCACGAGTTAATTAAAAACACCCCGCGCCCCATTTTCTATGTCGCAACATCTACTGTAGTGGGGGTGGTGGGGGTGGTGGGAGCGGGCGGGCGCCCGCTCGCAGCCTAACCGCGGCCTACCTGCTTCATACTGCTGACGCATAGACATCACACCTTCAAGCGTTTACATGTAGCTAGTAACGCTAGCCCGACGCTGTGCTTTTAAAAACAATACTGTTACTGTAGAACGAGATAAGATCAGGGTGGAGGTGGGGCGAATGAACGCGATAAAATCAAGTCATGATAATATCAAGAGTAGATAATAAAAGTGTTTTATTATCTACTCTTGATAATATACTGACGGTTATCCCGACCCGTCGTTACGTCACATCTCTCAGCTCGCCTATATGTGAGTCCGAGTGTTCCAGCGCTCTCACGGTGTAATCCAACTTACTGGAACGATAAGAACTAGAAAGGAGAATAATAATTGAGAACGAATAACGGAATAAATGAGAATGATGTGAATTAAAACGCTGCGTCATCATGTGGGACGCCATTAATCACACAAAAGAATCCGTGGATGTTGAAGTAAGTGGCAAAACACACGATGAACACCGATTCTTTTGTCTGCGGGCCATGGCGATACGTGCGCGCTCGGCGGTTTGTGTCTCAGAGAGAGATTGTTTTCTTCTACACCGTACATTACCCAACCACGAAGCAAGGATATACCTCCTTCTACACCGTACATTACCCAACCACGAAGCAAGGATATAGCTCCTTCTACACCGTACATTACCCAACCACGAAGCAAGGATATACCTCCTTATACACCGTACCTCACCCAACCACGACGCAAGGATATACCTCCTTATACACCGTACCTCACCCAACCACGAAGCAAGGATATACCTCCGAGTCCTTCTACACCGTACATTACCCAACCACGACGCAAGGATATACCTCCTTCTACACCGTACATTACCCAACCACGAAGCAAGGATATAGCTCCTTAGTCCTTATACACCGGTCATTATTCGGTCGTCACGATGCAAAGACACGTCTTATTCTACCGTACATGAACTACTCAGGTTACGGCGTAGATACATGTCTTATTCTACCGCACAACACCCAACCACGATACAAAAACCACATCTCATTCTACCGTGCATGAACTACTTAGGCTATGGCGTAGATACATGTCTTATATACGGTCTGTGTCCTGCCCCGTGTCCATGTCTCTACCCGTCTACCGCATATTAGCCTTCCACGACGGCAGAGACAGGCATTCTTCTGCACACCGTACATTACTCAGCCACGCTCATGAGCCATACAGCACACGCCGCCGCCGCCGCAGACGTGCACAGATCGAGCAGTATTGCCCCGAGGACAGGGAGACCGAGGCAAACACGATGTTTTAATTACCGCGTGTTAGAGACGGTGACAGGTCGGGTCACCTGTGCGAGTGCGCGTGCGGGTGAGTGCGAGAGTGCGTGCGTGTGTGTGTGTGTGTGTGTGTGTGTGTGTGTGTGTGTGTGTGTGTG
>NW_014577986.1:13637-27173 GCF_000485595.1 Priapulus caudatus
GAGAGAGAGAGAGAGACAGAGAGAGGCAGAGGCAGAGACAGAATGAGAGAGAGAGAGAGAGAGAGAGAGAGGGGGATTCTGTTGAATCGAGAGAGGAAGCGGGTCCGGCCGACCGCGAATGTCACATACATGTCATATAATATATATGTCGTGCCATACGTCATACACGTACCTGTCGCATAACATTTCATAACACCGGGCCGCGTGTCGTGGAGTCATATCTACACACGCGAACGCCGCTTCCCATGCACACACGTTCGTGTCACATTCGCGTCACAGTGACACGTAGTGTCACATCATCACATGTGACGTCATATGCAGCTAGATCCGTAGTACACTATATATATATAAGGTCCAATAAATGGTCGTGTGCCGACGGCCGTGTATCGTAGCAACATGTTACATCTTTGTTATTAATGACTATGTCGTTTAAACGTCTAAGCGACGATTTACCAAATTTCGGCAAGCCCACTAATCCCTGCAACCAATTCTCCTTGCCTCACCTCGCCTTCTCTCCTCACCTCACACCCCGGTCCCCCAACAGAGCAAGAAACTAGCGTCTAAATGAATAATAGGTCCATTGATTATGCAATGTTGACGAATGCTAGAGCACCTGGTGTAGTTAATAAGTACATTACCTTATAGCCAAACGCGTATTAGTTTGTCCAATATCACTGCTGGTTACATTACAAACAAGACTTGAAATCGGTTGTTGATATGTATCAACGTATCATTTACGTGCCGTAAATTATGTCATCCAGGAGTCAAGCGATGACGTAAACATTTGTGCTGCCCGTATGTTTTGGACGCCAGATGAAACGGAGGTGTCAGCGGTGTAACCACGGCCACGGACTAAACATGGAAATAGAGTAAAACACACGTACTAATCACGGACGCACTGGTGCCAGTTACTATAGCATTCGACTCGTCAACATTGCATAATCAATGAACCTATTATTCCTTTAATTGTGTTCCTCTGCTGCCGTGGCGGTAATAAGGGACTACTGCTGCTGCTGCTGCTGCTGCTGCTGCTGCTGCTGCTGCTGCTGCTGCTGCTGCCTCGCTCAGGAACATACTGGAAAGACCAGTTTCACGCACGCGAGCACCCAGGGGGAGGGAGATGTAGAGTTTCATAGCTCGTTCTTCGGTATTAAACAAATCCACATATTTCTGGCCGAGCAGCAATAACAGAGAGGCATGCTCACGACAACAGCTTTGTGGGCAGGGTGAAAACAGACAGGGGCACTGACTGTCAAGCTATCCGAAGCACGAACGCTAGATAAACAAAAATCACGTTTATGGACCAGCAGAGGGGGATGGAGATCTGGGGATAGGTGTTTAATACACGCACACCGCAGCGATAACAATGGACAGGGCGCTGTGAGCCATATTGTGCGACTTTCGCGTCGTATGCCTGTGACAAGCTGTCGCATGCTCGGTACACCATGTTGAACCGTAGTTCGAATAAATTCCTAGACGGGGAGGAGAGGGGGGAAATTTCGCGACTCAAGAAAAAATAATTGCAAGAGAAAGCGCATTTTTTTCACGAAAATTTTAAAAGGCATGAAGAAATAAACAACGTAAAGGATACGATTAGACCGAAGGGATATTTTTTGCTCTGCGACGCATTGATCTCACTTTGGAGGTTATTTATAGTTACTACGGTGATTTATTTTTCAGAATCTAGAGGGAGAGGCAGCTACCCCGCCCCACCGCGCTGCAGGCTACAGTACTAAGAGCTATAATGATGTTTAGTGTGTATAGTAAGCTGACATTCCGTACGTCTACCGTGTTAAAGTTGTGCTATTAGAAATATCTGCGACCAAAAAAAAGACGTTACCCGCTACTAAACGTTTACGTACTACTAATAAACAAGATATAATAATAAATAAAAGCAAACACCACCATGCAGTTATTGATACTTCACGAATGCTAATTTGAAGCCTCGGGGGATCACGGCGAAACTATTACTCAACTTTACTGTTTGGTCGTGTCGGAGCCACTCAACTCTTTCGTGGAGTACAATGGAATAAATTCGGCTGCATTTCAGAAGGAGTACTAATACAGACATGTTGTATAACAACTGCGGACGTGTTACGAGTGGTTTCGGCTGCATACGTGCGTGAATTTAGAGGAGGGTTAACATGCACGCCCACACCACCTTCAGCACTAGTATCCTGTCAGCGACACTGAGCATTAATTAAGCCTAGCGCACACACCCGAGCAAAACGGGAAATTTTGTTTTCCAGCGTTTCGCGTTCAGCTAGGCGAGCAAGCGCGCACACGCCACCCGACACAGCACACAGCTGAGCGTGTTTCGCTGAACAAGCAGTGTTTGATTCGCGGAACGTGTTTTCGCCTGTGCGTACGTTTTGCTCGGGTGTGTGCGTCAATCGTTCTGCTACACAGCGAAACGCCACAGACGGTCTCCAATCAATATCCTTAAAAATATCACATGACACACAATTGTGATGTCCATTAGATGGTTATTTTTGATGTCATGTGACAGCGGCGCTGTACGCAGTGTTTCTGTATGTTTTGCTCAGCTGTGTGCTGTGTCGGGTAGCGTGTGTGCGCTTGCTCGCCGAGCAGAACGCGAAACGCTGGAAAACAAAATTTCCCGTTTTGCTCGGGTGTGTGCGCTAGGCTTTACTCGAGCTCTGTAAAACCACGCACAACCCCATCGGCAAAGCCCTACTACCGACACGGCGCATCTAATACACCCCGTGGTCAAACACTCTGACCCGTACGCAATACAACCGGCCAATTGGCACTCTATGAGTGCACGTTCGTTGAGACATTAGGGTGACAATCCACGACACTCATAATCCTAATTGCTAACCGAACAAGCTTTCGCGCTTTTTCTACCGGGAGCCTTTCCGGAGACAATTCAATTCATCAGCGTTCGTTGTGAGGGGATTGTAGCGAACATAATGCAATCACAGCGGTAACGCAACACATGCACCGATCCCGCCTGCATAGAGAGAGAGCGAGAAAGAAAGAGAAACGAGAGAGAGAGAGAGAGAGAGAGAGGGGGGAGAGAGCGAGAGAGAGAGAAAGAAAGGGGGAGAGATAGAGACACAGAGAGAGAGGGGAGAGACACACGCACACAGACAAGCACACACACGCACACACACACACACAGCAAGCCAGCGGTGGTTTTCCTGCGATGATTACGTAACCACTTGCGGACGGATCACCGGTGCGGTGTCCGGAGGAGGTTATTCGCTTGTTCCAATAAAGAAAGATTCAGCTTACAGCACACAGGGGACTTTATTAGCTACCAGCTATTAGAGGACATTATATATATATATATAAGAGCGAGAGAGAAAGAGAGAGAGAGAGAGAGAGATAGAGAGAGAGAGACAGACAGACAGACAGACAGACAGACAGACAGAGAGAGAAAGCGAGAGAGAGAGAGAGAGAGAGAGAGAGAGAGAGAGAGAGAGAGAGAGAGAGAGAGAGAGAGAGAGAGAGAGAGAGAGAGAGAGAGATAGAGAGAGAGAGAGAGATAGAGAGAGGGAGAGAGAAAGCGAGAGAGTGAGAGCGAATGAGAGGGAGAGAGAGACAGAGAGAGAGACAGACAGACAGACAGACAGAGCGAGAGAGACAGAGAGAAAGAGATAGAACGATAGACGTTTCGTATATAGAACTGTTTGAAGTTGATGGCATAGTTTCACACCGGTGACACGGATTTGATTTTATCATTGTTATACAAGAATGTACCGGCATTAGTCAGAATATATATATTTCCGTAATCAGGTTGTTGCCGTTGACAAGCCGATTCTGTGGCCATATTTCAATACCTGGCTATAGCGTCAACTACTGCAAGGTTAATCGCCTCTGGATATATTCACACAACACAGATGTTATGCTACCAACTCCTAAAATGTCTTTCAATAAACGAAATCATTCGTCAAATTAAAAGAACTGTTCACCTACATATAATATCTGGAAATAACCATTCTGCAGGATTCAATCAAGAGTCCATTTTAGAAAAGTTTCTATTATGCTGCATTGCACTTTTGATTCAATAAAAAATGCATTGAAACGTTTTTGCCAAGAACTCTGGAATTTGTATGAATATTGTCTACAAAGGATACCTTAAGTCTGTTGTTGATGGTCTTTAAATAAATAATAGCCAATGCAAGTGGAACTAACACAACAATACAAACATATATCATTCCAACCAATTCCCTGCCACTCTTGTCATGCCCTCTGGCATATCCACTACTTCTTTGTACTGTATTAAAATCATGATAGACGTACCTATTGAAACAAGAACCCCAATCAAGCATTACCTATGTACAGTCTACTCCTGGTCTATAAGCAAGCAGCCAGGAGAATTTTAAACCATAGAACACATCAGAGCTACATACAGTTCACGTAGTTGGAAACTGACCGAGTTATAAAGGTCTAAATAAAACGTGAAAGCATATATAGATATATCTAAATCAATATAAGAAGTAGAAAGTATTGTTTAGCTAGCTCTAGCACTACTTGGGCCTGTATTGTTCGGTAACATAAAGAGAGATATATAGGCTAATGGCTATCGGTGATAGAGCTAGAGGGAGTAGGAATAGAGAATAGTAAGATAGTGGCTCTCAGGTGCAGCAATTCGACAGACCTGTGACTTACCCATGCCTGTATGGTTCTGTAACATAGCGATATATAGACTACAGGTGATAGAGCTAGAGGGAGTAGAGATAGAGAATAGTAAGATAGTGGCTCTCAGTAGCAGCAACTCGACTTACCCGTGCCTGCAGGAACAGATAGCACTCTATCAGCAGGAGAACGACGAAGAGGATGAAGACCGAAGAGTCGAGGAACAGCCTCGGACCGCCGACGGCGGCGCCGTTTGCGAGTCTACTGTACAACGAGGCTACCCTCACGCCATGCGCCACGATGCCCAACGTCCAGTAACACAGCAGCAGTACGAGCAGCAGAGGTAGATTTCGAATTTCGATGGTGTGGTAATAAATAATACTACACGTGACGGCGACGAGTAGGGACGTCGACAGAACGTGCGCGTACGGTCGCGCCGCTGCCGCCGACGACGAAGCGCAGTCTGTCAAGATGGCTTCCGCGATCCATCCGAGCGCCAGCATTAGTAGCGCCGTCGTCACCAACCAGCGGAGGTTGTGGCAGCGCAGCCGCAGCCACGACTTGTTCCTGTAGCGGTGGCGCAGGTAGACGATGCACGGCACCACGGCGACGGCGAACGCGCAGTGCACGCCCGCCGCCAGCGCCCCCGTGCGGCAGTCGCTGCGCAGGAAGCTGCCGTCGTCGCCGGCGACCGGCGGCCCGCAGAACGACGATAGCGTGGAGGCGACATCCTCCGTGTGGTTGCCCATCGCGAGCGGAGGGCGGGCGGAGACTCCCTTCACCGCCAACCTGGTGGCAGACAGACGCCGCAAATTAACGCGATCAGTGGACGTCGGTTTTACGGTTCGTTAAAAAATCGGCAGATGCTAGAAGCTCACGATCGACGACCCATTCCATGCTGATCGCATCTTGCGTAATATCACCCCGGGTATAAAAAAGCAGTTGTCCCCAGTACTAAAATGCACGACGTTTCATATACGTGTGAGGCTGAATGGCGGAATTTCAGTTTTACGGCTCACTCGATCGGTCGAGTAATTGTGAAGGGTGTAGAAAAAATGTGCCATTCAATATTACAAATGTGCTTCACAGTACCGCAAACATCGTAGCTGACTAATGCTACAGATCGCATATCGCACAAAATCACAATGTGGTTTATGGTTCATAGCCATGGTCCCATTAGTATTCGATTTTGAGAGGTCCTACTGGTATAATAAATAGACAATTTGTAGAACTATTAATCATATTGGTAATATTTATAACAGACTGATGGTTATTACACTATTTATAACATAAATACCCTGAGAATACACTTGTCAGTTTTTAGCAAAAGATATAGGCCTATAAATATATTATATATGATTACTAAATCATACATGTAACAATGTCACATGTGTACGCCACGGTACTGGAATTGGAATAGGCTACTGTCACTAATGTATTGTATAGAAATCGGCGTTGAATCGCGTAGCAATTTGTGAAAACTAAATAATCGTTTATCTTATATTAAAACATTATATTTTTTACAGCTAAAACATTTACATCTGTATACTGGTATCTTGTTAACAGCCGCGTGCGAAACTCACATGTAAGTTTGATTGCCTAGCGGACAATACCGGCGTATACGTGCATGGTGCAGACAATACGTGCTACGGCCAGCTGCGATCGCGGATATTTTACCCCCGATTTGCTACGATCGCGGTCCTCAGTTTCATTGGCATGCAAAATGTGTCATATATAAAGAAATCGGGAAATCACTTACCCCTACGACATCAAACTGTGCGAAACCACTTCGTCAAAAGTGTTTATCCATTATAATCAAATATAGGCAAAAGATCTATCACGATATTTGAAATACATCCTATGTGTTGCGGCTATACGTGTCCGATGCGCTTCGCCGCTTCAACTAGACTTGGTAATGCTAAAAGCGGACAAAGGAGCAAACGAACCGAAACCACACCGAAACCAGGATATATAGTTTCGACGTTTCTTGCGAACACGAATTCATTTCAATACACATTGTAGGATTTATGCTATATAATTAATTTAATAAATTAAAAATTTTGCTAATATATTTATACTTACTGACTAAAATTACGATATAGAGCAACTAATGATAATGAGCCCTCAAATTTAAATGCCCTATAGGGTGCATTTGGTTTTATAGATGGTTTGCGAGCGCCATCTAGTGGTCCGTGTCATTTGATCCTTAATTTTGTTACGCGAAAACGCATATCGTGGGTATAAATTATGCGTTTATATGTAGTTATAACGTCATGTTATTGCGGATTATAAGATAATTATTCTTAGAACTACTCCTCGTGGATCTGGTTAAAAGTCTACATTCCTACCAGTGCTTCTAAATTAGTGTGTATATTTGCAATGATTGTGGCATTGATTTGTGCATAGCAGACGAACTAGCGCTAAACAATAGTCAATACATCCATATACCAATTATCAATATGAATTATTATCCCACAATGTCAACTTATTCGATTATTCCATAATTTATTCTCTTTTAGATAGAAAAACATGTCTGGTGCTCCGTACAGAAACCCTATAGTGCCAATTTTCAACAGAAGCAGAGCTCCACGAACTGCACTGTTTGCACATCCACAAAATGATAATTCCGTGACAAGTCACTATCAACAAAACTTTGCTGGAACAAATGGAAATCAGCATTCACAGTCAGGTAGGTAAATCATTAGTCTTGTATCCATACATTCACGAGTAAACAACATGGCAAGAAAGGAAATTAAATTAAATTATTCTATCAATTGTGTTTCTAGCAATGCCTGCTAAGAAAGATCATCAAGAGAAATCTCATCTGCTAAAAGAAATCATCAATTAGGAATGTTTAAGTCTTATCCATTTTCAGCGAGATGTGCACCATACAACACTTCACAAGCGAGGGGCCTCCCAAATGCACCACAGCAATGTCATAAAACACCTATAGCAAGGCACGAACCACACAGGCAAATGGTTGGCAAGGACATGCCATACACCAGCAAAGCAGGAGGTTGAATGGAATATATTGTTCATTGAGAATGTGCACGATGGCTTTTAACAAGCAATAAAACAAATAATAGCTGACTTCAAATTATACAAATTGCTCCATGAAAATGTTATTATTACTACAGGAAAAATGTATCAGCACGTACTTTCTGGACCAAACCACCAGCAACATAACCCAGCAGCAGCTACCTACAACTCATTGAGCAGCACTGGACACAACAGGTCTCAGTAATAACTCTATTATACCAGCAGATTATATTACGTTTCAAGCTACAACATTACTTAATATTGTTCACTTCACAAATAGCTCAATAATGTGTGATATTGTGTATTATATTTTTAGAGTACAATACGACAGTGCCCCTGCAATGGTAACCAATTCGAAACCTCCCAAAGGTTGGGATGCACCTGTGAAAACGCACCTGGGTACATCAGCAACCTTGGCTCCTCGACCAAGCATACCTGCAGCCTACAATGCTAGACCTAGTAAACCTACAACCTTTAATGCTAGATCAAGCACACCTGCAGCTTTCAATGCTAGACCAGCCACACCCACAACTTTCAATGCCAGACCAAGCACACCTGCAACTTTCAATGCTAGACCAAGCACACCTGCAACTTTCAATGCTAGACCAGCGCCACACCGCTGCAACTTCAATGCTGACACAACCACACCTGCAACTTTCAATGCCAGACCAAGCACACCTGCAACTTTCAATTCCACACCAAGCACACCTGCCAGTTTCAATGCTAGATCAAGCACATCTGCAACTTTCAATGCCAGACCAACCACACCTGCAACTTTCAATGCTAGACCAGCACATCTGCCCAACTTTCAATGCTAGACCAAGCACACCTGCAACTTTCAATGCTAGACCAAGCACATCTGCAACTTTCAATGCTAGACCAAGCACACCTGCAACTTTCAATGCTAGACCAAGCACACCTGCAACTTTCAATGCTAGACCAGGCACACCTGCAACCTCTACTCCCTCACAGACCTCATCCTACAAGATCACTGACTCTGGAAACAGGATTACATCACGTCAAAACGTAAATGTGAACCTGTTGACCTGTTGACCTGTTGACCTGTTAACCTGTTGAAATGTCGGAATGAAATTCGCACCTGCTAGTTTTTATTATTTTAAAATCTGTCTGCGCTGATTTGGTGTATGGGTAAATTATTCTTAGAGTGGGGCCAAACATCTTTGTTACCTACACATTACTCACTTGCAGGAAAAAGACTTGAGGGTACTGACTGCTACCATAGAGGGAATGCAACACTGGAGCAAGTACAACAATAACTTCATGATCATGTTCGAGGTTTTCGGTAAATGTAACGACACCTACGCATCACTAATATATTCCATGTAGCTGATGATAGAGCAATAAGGCGATAAAAACAGTTTATAGTGTATCAGATAACTTAGTATAATTGTTTATTAATTCTTCTTTTGTCGTTCACACTATGATCACATAACTTCCTTTGGAATCCCCTTTGGCAGCAACAATGCTAATATCTGTTATTGTTTGATTAACGTAGGCATAGTTGACTCGGCTGTTGTAAGCAGGAATCGGTGCTCTCAAACGTTTACCCTCAGAGACGACTCCGGACCGATTCAGTGCGTGTTCTTTGAAATAGTAAGTCCGTACAGAAACTCATTTGAATTTTAAAATTTTTCTCGATCATGGCAAAACGAAGACAAGCATCTAGCGATCAATCTTGTGCGCATCAGTGTAAGCCAGGGTATATCATTGGCTCAATCCTACTTTAGGACCTCCGTAAACACATCGTTACCACCATGTCATCACAATCACCATTATCTTAACCACACCCTCAACCTAGGACCAACCCCATCACGTATATAGAGAAGTCCTAACGTTGGATCAACCCTTTGTTTCGAGCAAACAGTGAGCATCGCTGGTGAATGACACACCTCTCTCCCTCTCTCTCTCTCTCTCTCTCACCGTTAAGGATCGTGTGTTCCCGCGTCTCATCAGAGGTCAGTGGTATCGCTGCGTGGGACAGTACGACGCGAGCAGGGAGACGCTGCAGTGCGTCTCCGTGCGAGCGGCGAGTGCCGAGGAGCGGCAGAGGGCGCCGGCGAGCGTCGAGATGTGCGACACCGCCATGAGGGCCGCCGTGTCGCTGCTGTGTGAGGCGTAGATGAAGAGAGCGCCACCTACATCAGATGCAGAGCGCACTTCCCTAAGTGCTTAGAGTGCCACCTACCTTGGATGCCAGAACGATCATCTACTGTGGGCTGAATGCCTGCCGAAGCTAACCTGGCATTCAAAGCAACTATGTGATGTAAATACAATCACAACAGGTTCGCTAGTAGTGGAACTATGTGTGTGAGGTTACACACAAGAGTTACAAGAACAGGTGAGCATTGAAGGATCTTTTTCATGTTCATTCTCGCCATTTTTACGCGAGGTAAAATGCAGCAATCTAGGTTGACCAATGTAGCAGATGCAGTAGCTCTCGGTTTGCTGTCACTAACCTGCAGTCTTGGAGTCACCGGCAATGTATATACTGAGACTTGTCGTTAATACGAGTAAAGTTGTTATGTAGATCAACAGTTTTGTGCAGCAGCAGTTTAAGTGATTATTACCACGATTTATAGTTATAAATACCACTTTATGCATAGTTTAAACGGGTTTGAATTCTCACCAGATTTTGTGATGTATAAAAGGTTATTTTACTGTTACTTTATTATGAGCGATATGAGAAAAAATCGTTATTATTTTATATGATTATACAATATCCATAGAACTTGTGAATGTTTTGAATAAATAAAAAAAAAGTTACAATACACAACTGTTTGGCTACTATTCTTTTAAGATGGACAACGCAATACGAGTTTAATTATGCATCAAAAAGACTGTAGCATGATTAGCCACTCATTATACAGCAGAATTTTCAACCTTCCGCATACAAATTCTCATACACTTATCATATAATGCAATATATTCACAATGCTATTTGGATTTTACAACAACGACAACAAAGTACAGTACCACTATCATAATTATACATGTTTACATTTTAGAATATATTTGCCGAAAGCGTGAGAAGTGTTAAAGATTTTAGACCAGATGATCTGTAAATGTATATGAAACACCATACCTAATTAAAATATGTTTCTATTGTGTGTCTTAATGTGTATGTGTGTGCGTGTGTGTTCGGTAAACTTTTGTACTTTTGCACAGCAGTGGTGAGAGCTTAGTAACAAAACACATTAATTTACATGGACACAAGTAGCTGTCACTACTGAGATTGGCTTGTATCACGAGTTTTGTACGTGATGCCTCTACTCTTCAATTCTCTAACAATTCCAGGTGGAAGCCTTCCCGAAACAGATATTGCATACATCCCTCGAGCAAGGTTGTCTGTACCAGAGAAAAACAAAAGAAAAGCATTAAAACACTACTACAAATGATGGCAAGGGACAGTCAAGGAGTATATGAATTAGTCTCTAGAATTGTACTGCCACACGGAATGCAGAAAAGGTTCATATAGTGACGATTCACACATGGTAACATTGATTTTATGCATGAGAAACATTATCTGTTATAGAACAACATATAGAGCTCCGAAGTGATGACGTCACGGTGGCATGACAACGAACCTACTGGTTCTACACAACACAATCATATGCTCTGGTAACATTAACTGCGTGTCGTGTTTTGTACCCGATTGTAACCATCATTCTGAGAGTCATTATTGCAGTTTTTATAGATTTCCAAAGGATGGAAGTGAAAAGCAACAAAAAAATAATAATTTTAAAAAAAATTTAAAAAAAAATTAATTTATTACATATTGTAAGATCGACTTGCTACCGATGCTTTACCGCTGTCTGCAGTGTTTTACGTACGCACAACATTTTCATGCAGTTAATGTTATGGAGCCAGTGGGTTGTGTAGGACCAGTGTGTTCGTTGTCATGCCACCGTGACGTCACACTTCGGTACTCTATACCATCATCACACATCCACAGGTACATGTCTTAGGATAACTTACTTATGCGTTGCCACTTTGCCACCCAACTGTCTTCTGGATTCATCATTGCTACCATCCTGAAAAATGTTTAATTTAACTTCATTAAAAAAAAATTCTGTAAAACACTATTACCAACCAGTGATTCAATCAAGTGTGCCATCAGGGTTCTGCTCAGAAAATAGTCAGTGAATTCCATTTGTTATGATCAGGGACTAAACCACAGAACACTGTTTTTCACCACCACTTACTATACCAGCTACTATTCAGCTACTTCCACAGAAGTCAATTAAAAAAATTATTAACAATCTATTCCCCTTTCATAGTTGCTAGTTTTAAGCCCCTTCCAGCTACATGTATTTATTTCACCCTCTGGTGCTGATGTGCATGATTCATATACCGGCCATAACTGTATGTTTATCTGACTTACCCATCAAAGTTTGCACTGGTGCAATCGTACACCATATCTCTCTTGCTTTTCAATCCGAGGAATTGGTCACAGTTGTCACAGCCATCCATCTCGAATTGATCTATTGTCTATAATACCAAATGGTAAGATGGGATTACCTATGGGTAACTAGATTTCTATTTCACCAGGATTCCTCCAAACTGATCGAATTTACCTGCATAGTATAAAGGCCATGTACAACACGAGAAAGTAACTCCAATTAGCAATCAGCTCACTAATTGGAGTTATGTACACATGTTGTAGGCAATGTTTGCTACATTGAACGTTGTTACTGTTAGGCAGTCGAGCTATTCATGCCAGATAATCTGAAATGAATAACTCGTTTGCCTAACATTCCTTCTAACATTCCTGGGGAGAACCCTGCATACCATAACCGGACTAGCTTGTTGATATGCTGCTATGGTAACGCTAGCACGGTAGATTCAATGCCCTGGCCCCTGCATTACAAACTAATGTAACATATGTTTTACAAATGTTGCATGAATTAGTCAGCGAGGCTTGACTGGGGGTTGTTTTAGTGGTAGTCTATGTAGACAGAGCGTCGCGCATCTTGTGCGGCTAGATTGATGTTATAGGGAGAATGATAAACGTGTTTTAGGTCGGGCGTTTCTAGGGTCATTGTGAAATGGAGATAAGACGCGAGAGAATTTTGTTGAGAAGGTTGAGTCGCTTCTCTTTACGGAGTATTTGAAGATTCGGCCAAAATTAAGTGATTGTAACATTGCAGTTACGCTGTTGGTTCTGCCATAATCGTTGCAGACGAATCTAGCTGTGCGGCGTTGGATCATTTCAATTTTTTCTATGTCTTTTTTTAAATGTGGGTCCCAGACTGTGCGGGCATACTCTAGCTTAGACCGAATGAGAGATTTGTATGGTGTGGCTTTCAGCGTTTTGGGCGCGTATTTCAAATTCCTTTTGACAAGGCCAAGGGTGCTGTTGGCTTTCGCACATAAACTATTGATATATTTGTCCCACTTCTGGGCATTAAATCGCATCCCCCAGGTCTCGGCCCAAGATTGAAGGATGGACAAGTCTTGCTTGCAGCATGTGCTTATCCTTGATGGAGTTGATCCTATCGATCCTATCGATCCTATTGATTCCTATATAGGAGACAATCGTCGGCGAACAATCACACTTTGCTGGTTACAGTGGCTGGTAGATTATTGATGTGTAGAAGGAACAGTAAAGGGCCAAGGACAGTTCCCTGTGGAACACCCGAGTCCACTGAAACACAATCGGAGTGTTACCCTTCCATGACCACTTGTTGTGATCGATGACAGAGAAATTCCTGGATCCATTTCAGTGCTCGAAATAAGAAAAAAAATGTGGTTGTCCTGCGGACAACCCAGGCATCAAATCAGGTTGTCCGCAACAATTTCTGGTTGTCCCAAAAAAATATCCCCAAATCTCCTGTTTTCAATCACATAATAATATGGTCAGAAAACACCCAA
>NW_014577986.1:27183-30894 GCF_000485595.1 Priapulus caudatus
AGTAAAGGGCCAAGGACAGTTCCCTGTGGAACACCCGAGTCCACTGAAACACAATCGGAGTGTTACCCTTCCACGACCACTTGTTGTGATCGATGACAGAGAAATTCCTGGATCCATTTGAATATGTCGTTTCTGATGCCATAGTCACGTTAGAGAGTAGGCGACTCCCTAGACTAGCATTATATTACATTTATGTAATACAACATGAACAGCGCATACGCAACAACTGCTCGGACGAATAGCGCATACGAACAGGTGTCCGATGCTCGGACGAATATCCACGTCCTATTTATATTTGTTACGGTACTGTTACTGTTAGTAGAGAGTTATTTCATGAAACTATTTCAACTAATCCTGATATCTCCCGACACCCAAAGCTCTTCCAAAAATACGACTATTATACGTCATGCCACGACCACTGCCAGATGGGGTAGTTAAACGAACGTTACTCTAGTAGTAACTAGTAGTAGTAGTATGGCCAGTGTTAGTGACAGTGAACAGTGTTAGTGTCAGATAGTGACAGTGTTACTGTACTCTGTACTGACTACTGGGTACTGTAGTCTGTAGTCTGTGAGTCTGTAGGCCTAGGAGTAGTGTAAGTGTAAATTGATTCAATCGTAATATCATGCTTCAAGTACGGTTATGAACGCTTTGGTACAGGAAATTTATACCTTTATCATAGAACATAGTAGGCATGCTCTCAAATTCCTCAACTCTTTTGGAATACTTTCTAATGCCATTATTTACGATTTTTAGAATGAGTCCGAGTCGTACCACAACAATAGATATCACCAGCGCATTAAAATCACGGTGTGCTATATTACCACCAGGTGGCGCGACATTAAAAACTAGCGCATGGTTTTAGTGTTGCTATTTTATTTAGTTAATTATTAAATAAAAATATCAGTTGTTTCTGGTAGATGTAGTTATCACGTATATTCTGTCAACGCAACGTAGAATCAATTTTTTTTATTTAATTATTTTTATTTTACGTCAATACATCGTATGGCGTGGGTGGTTGTGGGCGGCTGAAAAATCATATGCTAATGTCTAGATTACCTCAGAACTGAGCAAGCGTGAAGCGGTATCGGGAAAACAGCCATGATGCGAAGGAAAGGATGAAAATTTCATGCGATATATGTGCATATTCGAGCACAATTTTGCTAGGTCGGGCTTCGGCATGGCAACACAGAAACCAGTGGAGTGGGTGCAAGCACTCATTACACGTTTTGAGGATCAGGTAATGGTTTGTATTGCCTGATGCGCGCGAGTGTTGGGATGTTTACGCAGGCGCCAGTATGTGAAGCAAATTGTCAACAACGATCACCACCCATTCTCGCGTACTTCAACTTGGTGGCATCAGCAGTGTTGTTAATACGCGACAGATTTATTGCAAATACTTGTTTGATTAACACGTTTTCGTATCGATGTATGCAAAGTTGAACTGTATACGTGTATGCGTTCTAACACAAATATTGACAAACTGAAACTCGGTGACACAAAATATTATTATTAATAATATTAATAATAATATTATTGCAGTGGCTACGCGTCCAGAACCTGCCGCGTAGCCTCCAGGCTACGCATCCGGACATCCACTCACACAGTGATCGCGCGACTCGCGTACACGCATGATTGCGCAACGGGACCACATGCACTTGGAGCGTTTCAATAAAATATAATGCTAAATAAATACGAAATATATTTACTACCAGTACCAAAGTCTTAATGTTTCTATACTCGCTTTCACCTATTATTGCCGACAATTTCCGCTCATCTGCAACAAATGCTGGCTGCCGCCATGGCTGCTGCTGCACACTGACACATAAATATATAGCAGGTAGGAAAAGGTGCTGCCAAAATTTGCTCGACGCTCGCTTGAATTTACATGAATACAACACAAATATTCAACCCTTCTACTCCATCTTTGTTTCTATTTGAAGAACAGTGTTCACTTGTTATAAAAACATACTGTCTGTGTTCGTAACCGAGCTGTGTCACGCAAAATCACACAAAGCCTGACGAAATTCTTGCGTTTGCTCCCGTTGCGCAGTTTATGTAAATGGCGGTCAGAAACAGGAAACACCCACTGGCACTCTTTGTGACTCTTTCCTACCTGCTATATATTTATGTGTCGGTGTGCAGCGGCAGCCATGGCGGGAGCCAGCGTTTGTTGCAGATAAGCATTTGGACGGCATTTACAGGAAATTGTTGGCAATAATAGGTGAAAGAGAGTATAGAAACATTAAGACTTTGGTAGTAATTAGATTTCGTATTTATGTAGCATTATATTTTATTGAAACGCTCCAAGTGCCTGTGAACGGGACGCACTGCAGATTGCCGAAAATATACAATATATGCACTGCTGCCGTCTATTCTTTCATCCGTCCTCTCTCGCTCTCTCTCTCTTTTTCACACACACACACGTGCAGAGCTCTCTCTCTATCTCTCTCTCCGACGGCGACGCACTGAGCGACGCACGTCACAGGGCACGCGACGCACGCACGCACCACGGCTGACACCCTCACCAGACGAAACTACCAGACACGCACGGCAACGCACGCACGCACGCAACGCACGCACGCAACGCTGACACCCACGACTACTAGCGCACGGCACGGCACGTACGCGACGCTACGCACGCACGCACGCACCACGCACGCAAGGACGCCACGCACGCACGCACGCACGCACGCTGACACCACGACGACTACGCACGCACGCTACGCACGCACGCGAACCGGCTGACACTCACGGACTAAATACGCACGCAGCGCACTGCACGCACGGTCAAGCAC
Organism: Priapulus caudatus; assembly: GCF_000485595.1. Lineage (NCBI taxonomy): Eukaryota > Metazoa > Priapulida > Priapulimorpha > Priapulimorphida > Priapulidae > Priapulus > Priapulus caudatus. Next base: position 29,982 of record NW_014577986.1, read on the forward strand.
GCAACGGCGACGCAACGCACGCACGCACGCACGCACGGATACGCGAGTCGCGGGCTGGCAAGCCACGGCCAACGCACCGACGCACGCTGACACCACGACGACGAACTACGCACGCACGCCTACGCCACGCACGCACGGCACGCCCGCACGCACGCTGACACACCGACGACTAACTACGCAGCGCAGCGCGGGACGCAGGATTCGCACGCACGCACAGCACGCACGCACGCACGCAACGCTGACACCACGGACGAACTACGCAGCCTCGCACATCACGCGTAACGCAACGGCACGCGACAGCACGGCACGCGACGCACGCATTCTGACACCACGACTAACTACGGCACGCAGCCGCACGCAACAGCACGGCAACGCAGCGCACGCACGCACGCACGCCGGCACGCACCACGCACCACGCCGCACGCAGCAGCTGACACCCACGACGAACTAGCGTGACGCACGCACGCACGCAGCGGCGGACCGGTTCGGACACAGCACGCCACGCACGCAGCACGCTGGAACACCCACGACTAACTACGCACGCACAGCGAACGCAGCGGCGTGGACGCACGCACACACAAGCACGCACGCCCGGCACCACGCCCCGCACGCACGCACAACACGCTGACACCCACGCTAACTACGCACGCACGCACGCAACGCACGCAGAACGACGCACGCTACGCACGCACGCGACCTGACACCCACGACTAACTAGACGCACGCACGCACGCACGCACAGCACGCACCGCACCACGGCACGCACGCCGAGCACAGGCACGCTGACAGCACCACTGACGCTGACACCCAGCGACTAACATACGCACGCACGCACGCACGCCGCACGCACGCTGACGCTGACACTCCACGAACTAACTAGCGCACAGCCCACGCGACGCACGGCCCGCACACA
>NW_014577986.1:30907-43299 GCF_000485595.1 Priapulus caudatus
AGAGAGCAGAGAGGAGAGAGATGAGAGAGAGAGAGATGAGAGAGCAGAGAGACCGGAGAGAGCAGAGACGAGAGAGATGAGAGAGAGAGAGAGAGAGAAATAGACGAGAGATGAGAGAGAGAGAGAGAGATGACGAGAGAGATGAGAGTACGACGATGAGAGAGAGAAGACGTGCGTAGTTAGTCGTGGGTGTCAGCGTGCGTGCGTGCGTGCGTGCGTGCGTGCGTGCGTGCGTAGTTAGTCGTGGGTGTCAGCGTGTGTTCGGCTGATGACATGATGGTTCTGTTGCAGCCACTGCTCGAAGAAATAGTGAATGCTGACCAGGGAGCGCCGTGCTCACCCAAGTACCTCAAGAAGGTTGACCTCAGTCCTTCTCTATTTCTCTTGACTGATATATATATCCCGACAAGATGGCGAGGGCAGTTTAGATTGTGAAGCGTACTGTTTCGCTTTACAGTTTAATGTTCTTGGAATTGGATAGGGCCAGTAGTGTGTGTATTAATTATTATCTTATTTCTGAGGGGCTTAATCCATTAATGAGGGATAATTTGATCGAAATGCCACATCCTGTCATTGTAATGGGAAAATAAACTAACGGTAATTGTAATAAGAATAATAAGAATAATAAGAATAATTCTGCTAGTATTACTATTGCTGCTGCTGCTGCTACTACTAATACTACTATTGCTGCTGCTGCTGTGGCTGCTGCTGCTGTGGCTGTTGCTGTTGCTGCTGTTGCTGCTGGTACCATTACTACTACTACTACTAATAATAATAATAATAATGATGATTGATTATAATTATTATTATCAATAATAGTTTACTATATATTATGTGAACTCTGTGTTTGAACCAGTTTTCTCGTATGGTTATTGCAGAAATCTTTCATCGACACCGTAAAGAAATCGCTGATTGGTCAGGGCGGCTCCCGCCAGATGCAGGAGGGCGCTGTAGTCACCTGCGTGAAGCTGTGCAAGGCGTCGACGTACATCAACATCCTGGATAGCAGTAATGTGCTCTTCATCCTCGTGCACTCCGTCATTAACGAGCTCAAGGTGGGTCGGTCTCTTCATCCTCGTGCACTCCGTCATTAACGAGCTCAAGGTGGGTCAATGACATACATTGTTTATTACCACGTGACATACATTGTTTATTACCACGTGACATACATTGTTTATTACCACGTGACATACATTGTTTATTACCACGTGACATACATTGTTTATTACCACGTGACATACATTGTTTATTACCACGTGACATACATTGTTTATTACCACGTGACATACATTGTTTTTGCACGAATACTGATTATCATATTTATGATATACAAATATGAATAGGATTGTTTTTTCTCCACTTATTTAGCACACACCTAATTAACTATGGCAGCTAGCAATCTGTAATTTATCAGGAGAAATAACGTTCTCCATAGAAAGTACAGTGTGCATGTTGAGGTCAACTGGTCAATTCAAATATAGCGATTCATGTGGTTGCACTGCAAAATCAATGGGTGACAATTTTAGCACCGTAAAGTGCTGCCACACAGCGCAGAGTGACTCGTTACAAACGTTCGCTGTTCAGTTTTTCCATTCTGCAGCATGCTAAGACCGAAACCCCAACAGAAACCAAATCCATATAGTTTAGTTGTGCCGTGTTTATACTGGAATCGATCGATGGCACATGCCACAAGAGCCAGCCGCCGTTACACGTATGGTACACATAATTCTTTACATTGCTCACTGCTGATGGCATAGACTGATGGTAAAAGAGCTAATGCACCAGTCACACATATACACGACACACGGCCAATTTTGGCAATTGGCAATTGAAAAATTGGCAATTTTGGCCAGTGCGTTGTCTTTCGCTGGATGTGCGTCAGCATTCGTTACTCGTTTGTCGAGCACGCTGGACCAACGCTATTCATTCGTTGTCATTCACTGTGTGCGTCGGGATTTTTGAGCATGCACAAAAATGTGCGCGGAGCTCGACGCATGAATGTACACGCCAGAAGGACGCGCTGGATCAACGGCAGACACACGCGGAGCACACTCTGGGTATTCATTGTATGTTCGTCGGCTGAGGTGTGGCGAACACCTAGCGCGCACCTAGCGCACACCTAGCGTGCTTCTAACGCATGTCTAGCGAACATGCAGCGAATATGGGCGTGCTGAACGAGTGCTGAACGAGTCTGTAGCACACACAAGGATGAGGTGATGAAGTGTCCACCACTCTTGAGGAATGGCGTGCCATATCTGACGAGTTCATGGAGAGGTGGAACTTCCCCCATACCTAGTGTGGTGCACTTGATGGCAAGCACGTCAACTGCAAGTGTCCTCCAAACAGTGGTTCCCTATACTACAACTACAAAGGGTTCTACTCCGTTGTCCTCATGGCGCTCGTGGATGCTGATTACAAGTTCATCTGGGCAGACATCGGCGGCATGGGATCAGCATCAGACGCTCAGATCTACAATGCCTCTGAGCTGAATGAATGCATTGAAGATGGTAGTCTAGGCTTCCCTGATCCCGATCCTCTTCCCAACGACAACCAGGATGTGCGCCCTACTTCTTACGTCGGCGACAATGCCTTCGGCCTACGACCCAACATGATGAAGCCGTACAGCCTCCGGGTTATGACGCGACCGGAGCGCATCTTGAACTACCGGCTTTCCTGAGCCATGAGGGTCGTAGAAAATGCTCGGAATCCTGGCCAACCGTTCCAAGTTCTCCTGAGCACGATGCAGCAGCAGCAGCAGCCTGAGACTGTCAAGCTCATTGTCACAGCATGCATGACCGCTGCCGTTCGCTGACTGTGCGTTGAATGCGCGTACCATTCGTTCCGTGCGCTAGCAACACGCTGTGTATTCGTTGGATTTTTTAACATGTGCGCCTTGTATACGCTCTGTATACACTCTGTATGCACCCTGTACACGCGCAGCGCGCTAGCAACACGCTGTGCATTCGTTGTCAACTCGCTAGCTTCTCCCAAATTCTGACAAAAGTTGGGCGCACAACGACGCACTGATCTTATTTTCCATTTTTTCAATGCGCGGGCCGTGCGTCGCGTATGTGTGACTGGGCCATAAGAGTCCAAGAGGGACTGGAATTGCCAAATACGGTATTCGCTTTCAAACTACCAGACCAATTGCAACCAAATTTTGCATGGAATCTGGGTGCCTACCCAGTCTGGTTTTAGGCTAAAGAAATTTTCATTTACAGTGACAGAATTTGTTGAAGTGAGGTAAAAAAAAGAATTAGCCAATCAGCTAACAGGTTTCTGCCGACCAGCTTACCAGATAAAAATTGAAATGTTCTGCAGCATTGGACATTTTCATAATATCAATTCTTTGCACACTCAACATTAAATTGACTACGTCACGAATTTGCTATGGTGTATATTTGTGTAATTTTTGTTGCAATTTTTTACTTGAAAAGTAAGTACTAATGGCACTAAATGTATCCTCAAATTCTTACCTGATAAGATTGTTTTTCAACTAGTTAAAAATCGATTTGGGTTTTTGGGCGATTTGATATATTGATCATGACATTAAAAATGCTTGCTATGGGCTATGTATAAGTCGCGAGTGTTTGTTCACATCGAACGATATAGCAAAATAGGAAGTACAATGCAGCAATTTGACCATAAAAAGTGAACAGAATCACTTACATTTTGTTAAGAGGCGGACATTTTTTTTTTTTTACTTTTACTATTTACAGTGACGTAATAACTTTAAGGTACGTTATGATATAGTGTCACCTCTTCCATTGATAAACGAAATAAGCATTCCACAATAGAGTAAGCTAGGTTACAACAATGACCAGCCGTAACATTTAGTGTCAAAGTTTTAGTGACTGGCCCCAACCACACTGCTGGTGTGACTGGCTGGCATTTTCAGGTCAAAGTTAATTTCCTTTCTCACTACACAGTGGCTGCCCTTTTAAGTTTGATAACACGATAGAATTGATTTTGAAGTCCTGTGCTAAGGATAGTAAAAAAAAATGTCTTTCTTTTGGCTGGGCAACTTTCCACTATAAATGCCCCAGATCTTATAAAACTGAATTTCCCTGAACACGTAAACTGGTCTGTTTGACAGTTGCCTTTGCAATCTTCATACAGTAGAGAAGACCAAAGCTCACGTTCACATGCTGATGGAAACATCCACGGCCATGATTGGCTATTTATGAAGTGTCAAGCGACTACTTCACTGGAAATAAGAAATGTTGTCGGTGCAGTGTCTTGACTCTAGGTGTCTATAATGTTCGATTCTCTAACATTATCTATAACATAAAACGTTTTTTAGAGGTAACCTTAATTTTTCCTAGGTTGTTTTTTCTATACTAAATATTGCATATATGCATATTGTATACAGACGATTGTGTAAGACACAACTAAGCATGCGTGTATGACTGTAAATATGTTAATTTTCGTGGTTCCCAACCTGTCCCAATAGAGTGGGAACCCACTGTAGTGAGTCAAGACAGTAAGTTGAATCAACAAAAAACACGTTTTGTTATTGATAATTTTAGAATATAAGGGGCAAGGGGGATACCCTTGTATGGAAGTGTGCATATCAAATGAGTGGATTTTATGTACATTTCTGGTTTCTTCGCAGAGTTTTACGTGAATGTAAAACTGTCGATCGTTTATTGCAGCTTCCGATAAGGACGGGTTTGCACACCACCCACTCCCGCATCAATGTAGAGCAGAACAAAGAATGCTTGATCAACGTCAGTCGATACAAGTTCACCCTGGTGATCAGCGGCCTCACTCAGATCCTGCGCACTGTCGGCACCATGGTAAATATCACTTAATAACTCGGTGCATTTTCATTAAATCACGATTTTTTAACGTACTAGACCTGTGAATAAGTGTCGGGGAGGCTGTCGGGTTGTGTGTTTACGTTAGTTTCGCGGCCCGGTCAGGCGAGAAAATGCCAGACCACAGACGAGCTGACCTTTGCTAAATTACCATCGACGTCAGCGTCGAATATACCCCCTGCAGGAATGCTGGGGAGCGCTTCATGTTGATTCCTTAATATCAAGGTCCGAGCCTCATTCCATTTCATTCCATGTGAAGCACGTCGGTGAAATGCGAAAAAAATGTAATATCGAGCAGGATGTTGCAGAGGTTGTGTTCATTGATCGTGTCTGTGGTATGATATTGTGATGACGTTACCTTCTGTTTACCGCAGAAAATCTTCGGCCCCGAAGCGGAACGCAATTTCTACGAGTCGCAGCTGATAATTCTCGACACACTACATCAGTGTCTCAATGGGGTACGTGAGTGCAATGTAACCGGCACGCGTAATATTAATACAACCCAGGGTTTCTTATACATAGGAGGCACAGTGGCGTACCGCCGTTGTCAAATTTAACATCGCCGTTGTGAAAATGTTCCTGTATTTACTGATAAGTATATCCTGTATCTATATACCTATAAGTATATCAATACATCCTGTATTTGAATCCATCATGCACGTTTTTTCCCAAACTGGCCATTACATCCTTTGTCTAATTTTCGCTCAGAAGAAACCCTGCAACCGCGCGAGATAATTAAAACATAGGTGCGTAGTTGGAGCGAGAAAGTGAAGTTCAATTGAAGGGAACTTGAAGTCTAATTTGAGGAGAATTTGAATGTAGTGAATTGGGAATTGGAAATTAAATATATACATATATGTATAGAGTTTTCCCTAGGCCTTAAACGTATGTCGGGTCAGACATATCTTCAAAGCTGAGCTGATTGGCTACATGCCATAAATCCATCAACACGCCTTAATTGCCTAGTCGATATGCCCTAATTTTCAGCTAACTGTGTTTGATTTTGATATCCAAACACAGACATGCTATGATGTATGTCTCACACTTTGATGTATAGGTTTTCATGATGATCGAGTTTAATACCTGCATTTTGGAGCCGCTTATGTCTTGCGGATTGACTCCAATTGGTGCTACCCCTCCCAGGGCCTCCCCCATCCATCCATAAACAACAAGACCTCTGATATTCATGGGGAGAACCCCAAATATATATAGCTAAAACTATGACAACTAATTCAGTCGACCTGCACCATGTTATCAGGAGTGAGTAATAGAGATTATTCTCTATTATTTATCTCTATTATTCACTCCTGATGTTATGTAGTACACCCCCCTGACATTTTCATTTTTTCACAATCATGGCCTTAGTATTTCTTGCTCTGAAGTTTTTGCGCGAGAGAAGCTCAGGTTGCATGCATAGTTTTGCCGTGAATTCTTGCAGCAACCGAAAGACACGACGAGACTTGACGAGGCAATGTACGTGAAACTTCTTCTGCCAGAGATTATACAGGTTTGTTTCGAACATGTATCCGGTAGTCTCAGTTAATCGAATGCTTGATGAGTGGTAAAAGAAACACCTCTAAAGTGTAAGTCTCACAACCATGCTCATCGTATATACTCGTAATGATAAGAGTAATTTCTTCAAAGTATTAAAAAAAATACATTCACCTATTAATTCAAAATTTAGAAATTCACTTAACAGTTATATATTTTGGCTTTATTTTTAAATAAAATTGCTTCTGGACGTTTAAAATGAATGAAACGTTTCACTCAAAGTTTCTGCCAAGATTCTTCACTAGCTGTGATATCTGGTTTTTATTTCTAGTTCATAAACTACTCCAATGAAAGTCCACTGAAGGCCCTGGCTTCAAAGGTGTTGTTCGCACTGAGCCTTAACAACTTCACAGCGGTCTTTAATCGCATTTCTGCCAGGTAATTAAATTGACTATGTCACGAATTTTCTATGGTGTATATTTGTAAAATTATTGTTGCAATTTTTTACATAAAGTAAGTACTAATGGCACTGAATGTATCCTCAAATTCTTACCTGATAAGATTGTTTTCTAACTAGTTAAAAATCCAAAAACTATAGGCGATTTGATATATTGATCACGACATTAAATGCTTGCTATGGGCTATGTATGAGTTATGCATGTTTCTTCACATCGAACGGAATAGCAAAATAGGAAGTATAATGCAGCAATTTAACCATGAAAAGTGAAAAGAATCGCATACATTTTGTGAACAAGTCGACATAATTTTTTTTACTTTTACTATTTACGGTGACGTAATCACTTGGTGTTATCGTGTTTACTCTCGCGGTTATGATATTGATCATTCTGACACGTCACTCTCGCATCCACATAACATGCACAGTGCGTCTCATTAGAAGAGTGGTTTGCTGTGCTGCTGATCACTTTCACCCCGTCTATTCCACGGCACAGTCGTGATACATGCGCCCCCCCCCCCGAGGTGCTGCTTCTTAGTTAACTTTCTTGTGTCATGTCATCTGTAGCGTGCCGGCCGCACGTTGACACACACAAGGGTGGCAGTTGTTTACCTCTTTGGTTTATCTTTGCTCGTGCGTTTAGGCTTCATGCTCTGTCTACCTCAAGTGACCAGGACCCTGGTGACTACAGTGATCTGGAGCTAATCCAACATATCAATGTAGATTACACACGACTGATCAAACTACTAAATGGTTAGTACTATATTTCATGGATGGAAAATTTGTGCAATGGCAGTCATTATATGTTAGAATGAGTGCACCCTGTGAATACATAATGAAGTCAAAGAATTGGTCCAGAATTTTGGTTTGTGTTGTAAGCGAGTGTGTATTCTATTGAGTTGATATATTTTGATGTAATACTGTAGTCAGAGTCTGGCATGGGTATGGAAAGGTCCTGGAATTTGATCTGACTCCTTGAAAATTCGTTGAATTATAATATATTGTGTGTTATACTGGAATTGCTGAGGATAATTTGTCAATTGTCTTGAGTTATAAGTGACTTCACGCTATATCGAACCACGACCACCATTTATTTCTACTGCACTGATCTATGTTCAGGGGACATAGGAAACATTTTCAAACCGTTTTTATTGTGGTTCTGTGGATGAAATGTACATTCTTTTCAATTTATATGTTAATAATTTGATGAGAATTTAATTAATCAATTAATTAAGATAAATAATAATTTATAATTATATATTATATTAATATCTAATATATCAGATATTATATATAATATTAATAAGGTAATAATTTGATGATAATTGTTGAGAATTTAGATGTTGGTGAATGATGCTCGTACTAAGTAATCATGTGCTATATAGCGTACGAGTATATACGCTAGTTGTATAGTAGTAAGTATATAGCGTATAGTCAGCGTGCGAGCGACAGCTTCATGTGTCGCCCCATGCGGCATCGAGTTTGGACAGTGAGATGTTTCAAAGTCGGATCTGTTTCTCAGAAACGAATCAGAAGTTCCGTAATCTTAAGAAACAAGTGCAGCCCGTGTTGGTGCACAGCCTGGAGAAGGCAATATGGAACTGGATGGACACTTATCCGGAAGAATTCACCGAACTCCAGAAGAAACCGAACGATGAACTGACAGGTATCGAGAGTAATTTTAATTATTTTTTTTATTATGAGATTTTATTTATTTTTCGAAAGATCCACATAATCAATCCGTTCGCCTTGGCTTCGATAAACGTTTTTGCCCGAACAAGGTTTCTGCTTCTCGCCACCCACTGTGACAAGTCCATGCAACTTCGTTCAGGTTGTCACAGACCGCTAGATCAGTCGTAGTATGTTTTGCTAACAGGTTAATTACATAAACTCGTTATCGTGAAACACGAAGAACTGACAAGTAGCTCAGAAGAACCGAAAAGCATTCGTGAACTTGTACGTAGTTTACATTAGTTTACATTACATTACATCAGGAGCTAATAATGACAAATTAGTCATTATTAGTTTGTCATTACTAGTTTGTCATTACTAGCTCCTGATTACATTACAATTAGTTTACCCCCCCTCCCCCCCGGACTCCCGGTGAAGAAGCTTCTAGACTCGGCTACCGCGTGAACTCATTAGTTCTGTGATGAAGCCGCGGTATGATGCGTCTCACGGTAACCTGTCTCTGGCTGCTACGCGCCTGCCGCGTCGCGTCTCACCTGTGACCTATGACCTGTGACCTATGACCTGTGACCTATGCGATGTTGCAGAGGCGTGTGAGAAGTTGTTTGATCACTTGGACACATTCACCGACAACACGAAGAAGAAAGCGACCGTGTGGCCCTTGCAAATGATGTTACTCATACTCTGCCCTGTAAGTAGAATAATTTCTCTCTGTCTCGCTCTCTCTGCCTTCTCTCCTGCCTCCCGTTTTCTCTCTCTCTCTGTCTGCTCTGCTCTCTCTCTTTCTCTCTCTATCTCTCTCTTCGTCTCTCTCTCTCTTGCTCTTCGCTGATCGTTTCTATCTCTCTCTCTCTCTTCTCTCTCTCTCTCTCTGCTCTGCTCTCGCTCTCTCTCTCTCTCTCTCTCTCTCTCTCTCTCTCTCTTCTCTCTCTCTCTCTCTCTCTCTCTCTCTCTCTCTCGTTCTCTCTCTCTTCTCTCTCTCTCTGCTCATCTCGCTCTCTGCCTCTCTCTCTCTCTACTCTCTCTCTCTCTCTCTCTCTCCGCTCTCTCGCTCTCTGCTGCTCTCTGTCTGTCTCTCGTGCTTCTCTCTCTGTATCTCTGCTCTCTCTCTCTGCTCTCTCTTCTTCTCTCTCTCTCTCTGTCTCTTCATTTCTCTCATTATTTCATTTCTGTGTTTTCATCCTGACAGCGTTTACTCTGCTAATTTTTGACAGGGCCTTTAACTATACTCCGTAGGAACCCGAGTGATCTTGATAGCGACTTGGCTATGTGTGAATTTCCCATGGTCACGGCAGTTAGCGATTGCGTGATTGCAGTAACATTGAATTATCGTGCGTGCGTGCGTGCGTGCGTGGTGCGTGCGTGGCGTGTGCGTGCGTGCGTGCGTGCGTGCGTGCGTGCGTGCGTGCGTGGCATGCGTGCGTAGTTAGTCGTGTGTAGCGTGCGTGCGTGCGTGCGTGCGTGCGTGCGTGCGTGCGTGCGTGCGTGCGTGCGTAGTTTGTCGTGGGTGTCAGCGTGTGTGCGTGCGTGCGTGCGTGCGTGCGTGTTAGTCGTGGTGTCAGCGTGCGTGCGTGCGTGCGTGCGTGCGTGCGTGCGTTGTTAGTCGTGGTGTCAGCCAGTGTGTGCGTGCGTGCGTGCGTGCGTGCGTGCGTGCGTGCGTGCGTGCGTGCGTGCGTGCGTGCGTGCGTGCGTAGTTAGTCGTGGTGTCAGCGGTGCGTGCGTGCGTGGCGTGCGTGCCGTGCGTGCGTGCGTGCGTGCGTAGTTAGTCGTGGGTGTCAGCGTGTGTGGCGTGCGTGCGTGCGGCGTGCCGTGCGTGCGTGCGTGCGTGCGTGCGCGTGGCGTGCGGTGCTGCGTGCGTGGCGTGGGTGTCAGCGTGCCGTGCGTGCGTGCGTGCGGCGTGCGTGGCGTGGCTAGTTCGTCGTGGGTGTCAGCGGGGGTGCGTGCGTGCGTGCGTGCGTGCGTGCGTGCGTGCGTGCGTGCGTGCGTTGCGCGTGCGTGCGTGCGTGCGTGCGTGCGTGCGTAGTTAGTCGTGGTGTCAGCATGCGGTGCGTGCGTGCGTGCGTGCGTGCGTGCGTGCGTGCGTGCGTGCGTAGTGTCGTCGTGGGTGTCAGCGTGCGTGGGCGTGCGTGCGTGCGTGACGTGCGTGGCGTGCGTGCGTGCGTGCGTAGTTAGTCGTGGTGTGTCAGCGTGCGTGCGTGCTTGCGTGCGTGCGTGCGTGCGTGCGTGCGTAGTTCGTCGTGGGTGTCAGCGGTGCGTGCGTGCGTGCGTTGCGTGCGTGCGTGCGTGCGTGCGTGCGTGCGTGCGTGCGTGCGTGCGTGCGTGCGATGCGTGCGTATTTAGTCGTGGTGTCAGCTGGCGTGCGTGCGTGCGTGCGTGCGTAGTTCGTCGTGGTGTCAGCGTGCGTGCGTGCGTGCGTGCGTGGCGTCGTGCGTGCGTGCGTGCGTGCGTGCGTGCGTGCGTGCGTACGTCGCGTGCGTGCGTAGTTAGTCGTGGGTGTCAGCGTGCGTGCGTGCGTGCGTGCGTGCGTGCGTGGCGTGCGTGCGTGGTAGTTCGTCGGTGGTGTCAGCGTGCGTGCGTGCGTGCGTCGGCGTGCGTGCGTGCGTGCGTGCGTGCTGCGTTGCGAAGTTAGTCGTGGGTGTCAGCCGTGCGTGCGTGCGTGCGTGCGTGCGTGCGTGCGTGCGTGCGTAGTTTTGTCGTGGGTGTCGGCGTGTGTTCCGGCAGCTGACATGATGGTTCTGTTGCAGCCGCACTGCTCGAAGAAATTGTGAATGGCTGACCAGGGAGCGCCGTGCTCACCCAAGTACCTCAAGAAGGTTGAACCTCAGTCCCTTCTCTATTCTCTTGACGGATATAATTCGCGACAAGATGGCGAGGGCAGGTTTAGATTGTGAAGCGTACTTTTCGCTTTACAGTTTAATGTTCTTGGAATTGGATAGGGCCAGTAGTGTGTGTATTAATTATTATCTTATTTCTGAGGGCTTAATCCATTAATAGGGATAATTTGATCAAAATGCACAATCCTGTCATTGTATTGAAAAAATAAACTAATGGTAATTGTAATAAGAATAATAAGAATAATAGATAATTCTGCTAGTATTATATTGCTGCTGCTGCTGCTACTAGCTAATACTACTATTGCTGCTGCTGCTGTGGCTGTTGCTGTTGCTGCTGCTGCTGGTACCATTACTACTACTAGTACTACTACTAATTAATATAATATAATAATGATGATTGTTATTATAATTATTATTATCAATAATAGTTTTACTACATATTATGTGAACTCTGTGTTGAACCAGTTTTCTCGTATGTTATTGCAGAAATCGTTCATCGACACCGTAAGAAATCGCTGATCGGTCAGGGCGGCTCCCGACAGATGGCAAGGGGCGCTGTAGTCACCTGCGTGAAGCTGTGCAAGGCGTCGACGTACATCAACATCCTGGACAGCAGTAATGTGCTCTTCATCCTCGTGCACTCCGTCATTAACGAGCTCAAGGTGGGTCGGTCATTAACGAGCTCAAGGTGGGTGGGTCTCTTCATCCTCGTGCACTCGCGTCATTAACGAGCTCAGGTGGGTCAGTCTCCCATCCTGTGGCACTCGTCATTAACGAGCTCAAGGTGGGTCGGTCTCTTCATCCTCGTGCACTCCGTCATTAACGAGCTCAAGGTGGGTCGGTCTCTTCATCCTCGTGCACTCCGTCATTAACGAGCTCAAGGTGGGTCAGCTTTCATCCCGTGCCTCCGTCATTAACGAGCTCAGGTGGGTCAGTCTCTTCATCCTCGTGCACTCCGTCATTAACGAGCTCAAGGTGGGTCGGTCTCTTCATCCTCGTGCACTCCGTCATTAACGAGCTCAAGGTGGGTCAGCCTCTTCATCCTCGTGCACTCCGTCATTACGAGCTCAAGGTGGGTGGGGGTCACACCAGGGTGGCTGGGAG
>NW_014577986.1:43324-56890 GCF_000485595.1 Priapulus caudatus
CTTGGCTCGTTTGTTATGCAGGGTGAAACACACCAAGGGTATCTGTTATCTAGTCGTACACTGTAAACGGCGGTGATCCCAGGTCAGCATGTCCCTGAAACTTATCTGTAATGGCCACTTTAATATCGCGCAGCAGTTCCAGCCTTCGCTCCTTGGCGACTTGCTGTGATCCCAGTGTTCCGCTCTGGACCTTAACCGCAGGCCCCCGACTCGCATAGCATAGTCTGACAGTACGATTCTTTCTACCAAGTCCTGAGAGCATTAAGCACTGGCAGCCCCCACAACGTCTTGAGAGGGCCGCTAATCGTCTCAACAATGGAATGGCTGCGAGAATCAGGTGGCCGGCCAGAATGGGAGTCAGCAGAGATTACTCTCTCTCTGTCTCTCTCTGTCTGCTCTCATCGCATCGTCTCTCTCTCGTCATGTGTCTCTCTTGCGTCATTATCTTTCATTTCTTGCTTTTCATACCTGACAGCGTTACGTACTCTAATTTTTGACAGGCTTTACTATATCTCCGCGGAACCCGAGTGATCTTGATAGCAGACATATGCTATGTGTGAATTTCCCAGGGTACACGCGTTCAGCGCGATTGGCATGATTGCCAGTAACATTGAATTAATCGTACGTGCGTGCGTGCGTGCGTGCGTGGCGTGCATGCCGTCGTAAAGTTAGTCGTGGGTGTCAGTGTGTGTGCGGCGAGTGCGTGACGTGCGTGCGTGCGTAGTTAGTCGCGGGTGTCAGCCGTGCGTGCGGCGTGCGTGCCGTAGCGTGGCGTGCTAGTGCGTAGTTAGTTCGTGGGTGTCAGCGTGGCGTGCGTGCGTGGCGTGCGTGCGTGCGTTGCGTCGGCGAGAGTGCGGGCGTGCGTGCTGCGTCGTGCGTGCGTGCATAGCGTGCGTAGTTAGTCGATGGTGTCAGCGGCGTGCGTGCGTGCGTGTGTGCGTGCGTAGCGTAGTTAGTACGTGGGTGTCAGCGTGCGTGCGTAGCGTGCGTGGCGAGCGTGCGTGCGTGCGTATTAGTCGTAGGGTGTCAGCGTGAGTGCGTGCGTGCGTGCGTGCGTGCGTCGCGTCAACGTGCAGTGCGATGCGTGCGTAGGTTAGTCGTGGGTGTCAGCGTGTGTTCGGCTGATGACATGATGGTTCTGTTGCAGGCCCACTGCTCGAAGATAACTTGTAGAATGCCGACGCAGGGACTGCCGTGTCACCCACAGTACCATCAAGAAGGCTTGACCTCAGCGCTATCTCCTATTTCTCCATGACTGATATATATCCCCGGACAAGATGGCGAGGGCAGTTTAGATTGAGAAGCGTAATGTTTCGCTTTACAGTTTAATAGTTCTAGAAATTGGATAGGCCAGTAGTGTGTGTATTAATTATTATCTTTATCTGAGGGGCTTAATCCATATAATGAGGATAATTTAAATCAAAAATGGCCACATCCTGTCATTGTAAATGAACAAATAAACTAATGGTAATTGTAAAGAACTAATAAGTAATAAGTAAGAATAATTCTGGCTAGTGATTAAATTGCTGCTGCTGCTTGCTACTACTAAAACTTACTATCTAGCTGCTTGTGGCTGTTGCTGTTGCTGCCTGCTGGCTAGGTACATTGACTACTACTAGACTACTACTATAATAATAATTAATAATTAAATGATGAATTTGTTAATTATAATTATATTATCAAATAATCAGTTTACTAACTATTATTGTGAACTCTGTGTTTGAACGGCAGTTTTCTCCGTGATGGTTATTGCAGAAAGTCGTTACATGAACGACACCGCGTAAAGAAATTCGCTGATAGCGGTCAGGGCGGATCCGACAGATGCAAAGGCGCTGTAAGTCACCTGCGTGAGGCTGTGGCAATGGCGTCGACGTACAATCAACTATCCATGCGACAGGCAGTAATGTGCTCTTCATCCTCGTGCACAGTTCCGCCGATAACGAGCTCAAGTGGGGTCGCGTCATTAACGAGCTCAGGTGGGTGGGTCTGCTTCATCCTCGGCACTCGCGTCATTAACGAGCCTCAAGGTGGGTCAGCTCTCTATCCTCGTGCACTCGTCATTGAACGAGCTCAAGGTGGGTCGGTCTCTTTCATCTCGTGCACTCCGTCATTAACGGCTCAGAGTGGGTCAGCCTGCTTCATCCTCGTGCATTCCCGCATTAACGAGCTCAAGGTGGTCAGTACTCTTATCCTCGTGCACTCGGATCATTATAACGACTCAAGGTGGGTCAGCCTTTCATCCTCGTGCCACTCCGTGCATTTAACGAGCTCAAGGTGGGTCACAGCCTCTTCATCCTCGTGCACTCCGTCATTAACGAGCCTCAGGTGGGTGGGGGTCACAACACGCGTGGCTGGAGAGGGTGGTGATAGGCTGCTGGCTGGCTGGTGGGTGGCATGGCTGGCTGGAATGGGTGAATAGGACTGCTGGCTGTGCACTGGCTGCGCTGGCTGGCTGGCTGATGGCTGGCTGCTGGCTAGGCTGGCTGTCTGGCTGAGGATGGTGGTTGGCTGGTTGGCTGGTTGGTTGGTTTAGGCTTGGTGTTGGTTGGTTAGGCTGGGCTAGGTCTGGCTGGCTGGGCTGGCTGGGGCGGGTAGCCTCCCAAGAGAGAGAGACATTTTAAATCACTTGTCAGTTTCGAGCCAGATCGTAAATACAGAAACGTGCGATAGCATGGTCATAACTGTCGTTGTCCGCCGCGTTTTTATACCGTTTTTATTGGAATTTTTTGGTATTTTTTATTTTCCTTGTTTTTATCACGAGTGTAATTTTCTTTTTTCTCTCGTCGTTGTTCGCTGCAGCTGCTGCTGTTTAACCCGGTGAAGCCATTCAACAGCAGCCAGAGCAAGGCCCAGCAGGACATTGACCTCATGATCGACTGCTTCGTCTCCTGCTTCCGCATCAACCCGCACAACTTCGAGGCGCTCAAGAACTGCCTGCACCCAGCCTCGCCGTTCAGCTTCCACTTTGTTCTAGTCAACGCGCTCTACAGGATCATCACGCAGGTGCGTGCGCGCGCCGCCATCTTGCTTTCGCATGTAGTGTCGCGCGCGTTGTTATCTTGCGTTCTGATCAGTGGCAAAGTTTTCACTTATTCTATTATTGTTATTGGGAATCTAATGGCTGATTTCACTCTTGCTTGTAGACGCGTCTGCCCTGGTGGCCAAAGATAGAGATCGTCTATAACAAGTCGTCAGAGCTCCGACTCATGTTCACTGACTGCCTCACCAAAGTCACACAGATTGCTGGCCATACCTCCCACAAGGGGGCGCATGTGAGTGTCGACGTTGTAGTTCCTCTCTGTTGCCCCTAGCGGGTATAGTGTGTGTGCTTCTCGGAAGATTGTTGCGTTAGTTGAAATTTATGATTTACTGCATTATTTTATAATGATTTACATACACACATAAGCAATGCTTAAGTGCTAGTCTGTGTAAATATAAATGAATAAATAAATACTTTTATTTTTAAGATTTTATATTTTTAGACTACACATATACATGATATTACATACACATACACACATACATATATATATATATATGATATGTTTATTAATTTTTTTAGTTTCTGAAAGAGAAGGTGTTTAATCCACCGCTGGGATTCAAAGGCAAGCCGGTTGAGGAAGGGCCAAACTACAAGTACCTGTTACTGTGGCTAGTCAGACTTATCCATGCTGACCCAATCCTCATGCTTCACGTAAGTCCATGCTGACCCAATCCTCATGCTTCATGTAAGTCCATGCTGACCCAATCCTCATGCTTCATGTAAGTCCATGCTGACCCAATCCTCATGCTTCATGTAAGTCCATGCTGACCCAATCCTCACGCTTCACGTAAGTAGCATTGCCTGAGCTCGAATCCATCACGCACCTTTCATGCCGTAAGTCTATGTGCTGGACGCCAATCCCATGCTTCATGGTAGTGTCCATGCTGATCCAGATCCTCACCGCTTTCATGTAAGCTCCTATGCTGACCTCAATCCTCACGTCTTCACGTAAGTCCTGCTGACCTCAATTCCTCATGCTTCACGGTAGAGTTACAATGCTGACCCAATCCTCGATGCTTGCACGTAAGTCCATGCTGCCGCAATCCTCGACGCTGCATAGTAAGGCTCCATGCGACCCAATCCTCTATGCTTCACGAAGTCCATGCCTTGCACCCAATGCCTCTACGCTTGTCAACGTAAGGTCCATGCTGACCCAAATCCACGCTGTCATGCGTAAGATCCCAGTGTCTGACGTCATATCCTCAGCTGCTCACCGGTAAGTCCATGCTGACGCGCAATCCTCATGCTTGCACGTAAGTCCATGCGAACCACAGTCCTTCATTGCTTCATGTAATATCCATGCTGACCGCAATCCTCATGCTTCACGTAAAGTCCAGATGCGTGACCCAATTCCTCGACGGCTTACAACGTAACGTCAGTGCTGACCCAATCCTCATGCTTCAATGGTTAAGTCCATGCTGAACCAAATCAAAACAGCGTAAGTAGCCCATCGCAGATGGTTGAACTCTATGATAGCCGGAATTTTTTGAAAAAAAGCCGAATTTTGAAAATAAAATGTGGAACTATCTGTGTTCTATATGCAGAGAGATTCGATCTTCCCGTAAAGAGTTATAGACCTGACTCTTGAAATTCTACTGTGCATCTTGCCTTCTTTTCGAGCAGTCTGCTAGTGTTGTTCGCTGCAAAATGTTCCGTGAAGTTTCCGTTTCTTCTTCCATGGAATGCTGCCTCTATGACACAAATCTTGTTTTCTATGTAAGAGGCGAATGTGAATTTATCTGCAAGCATGCTCTTGGATGTGTCAGTTTTTTTGTCTGTGTGGCACCTTAGATGTGCGATTTTTTTGTTTTATCCGAAACCGAGCACCCCTATAGGACGTGGGTATTTAATCCACACAGCACTCGAAGTGATATATATATTTTTCTGGCGCGTTGTAGAAACCCAGGCTTAGGCGGGTCGAGCGAGTTACAGGACCGACTTCACTGGACTATCCTGAATCAGCATATTGATTAAGTCGCTTTAGTTTTGATCTGCGTGGCGCACCATTTCAGCAGACGTTCTCCATTGTCTGCTTCTAGGAACCGAAAGGCGGCCCACGAGATATCAGAGCAGGCATCGCTGGGAAGCTTGATCGAAGTGTCCGGTGTCCGCTCGTGCATCAGGCGTGCGATGGCCGAACGATCCGCGTCTCAGGAGGCGATGGAGGGCGCTGCTAGAGTGTCTGGCCCAACCCGAGCAACATCGAGCCTTGGAAGCCCCGAGGCACCGCATCAACACGTTCTGGGACGTGAGGTGTTGAGTGCTTGGTCTTGCCGAACTGTGCTCATTTGCCTCGTCGTCCACGACACTTTCAGTGACGGCATGTCGCGAAAGCTGAGGAAGCAATGGCTTGCATATACTTGCTTTCCTGCATCTCACACCGCTTCGTGAAGTGCGGTGATCGGAAGCTGACGAAGCTGTGGCTTTCCTTTATCAGGTTTCCTTCATCTGTCACACACTTTCTGTGAAGTGCGGTCGGGAAGCTGACGAGTCGTGGCTCATATAGTCGTTGTTCCACGTCTGCATCACGCTTTCGTGAAATGCCGGATCGGTAAGCTTGACGAGTCGTGGCTTCGCTTTACGTTGCAGTTTGCAGGTGCTTCTTCTCCAGATCTTGCACAGAAGCTCATCCAGTCATCAATCATCAATTACACAGAGATCCTCAAGGTGGCTGCGAGAGATCCCTCAGCTGCTGCAACCAAATTTCCTGGCTCAAGCACGAAGACCTGACGTCTCAAATGTTGCAGCAACATACTCCATCTGCCGCAAGCGCACATCAAGCTGGAGGTGAGCGCGTGCGGCACGGGCGACGTCCGTTCGTCGTGGCAACATGCGGTGGTCGTTGCGACATCGGTTCTTCGTCTCGTGGCGACGTCCGGTCGTCTGTGGCAACAATGGTTCGTGAACCGACGTCGTCCTTGTCTCGTTGTCAACGTCAGCCTGCTGAATGTCAATGATTTTGCTTTACAGTCCATGATTGGTGGCGGACTATATTGGTAAGGATGCAATGACGCTTGGCTTCCTATGTAGAGCATTAGCTGTTATCTGCTGTGTCAGCGCACCATGCGTGTAAGCCGACCTCTGTCTAGTTCACGTGCCTAAGTGGGCGTACGGAATTTTGCAGTGAATGAAAACATAATTGTCAATATGTAATGACGCATGGAAGGGTCTGTTTGAATTGGCCGTTGATGCACAGACGTACTTGCCCCCAATGAGAGCGACACGGGCACTCTATCCGGAAGTCGAATCGTTTATTTCTACTATATGCTTCGGCAAGAAGACACTACTGGTGAAGTCACAGTTCACAAAGTTCACACCCCGGTTGCCAGGTTGTGAATCGCGGTGTTGGTCGTATACTTTGCTCTGCTAGGATTGGAGACCCTGGTTGACTAACGTTCACGGTGGCTGGTCCATTGTCACCGCGCCAGGTGGTGTTCTTGCAGTGTACCTGTGGAGGTATCGACATCCGACGCCGACTGACGGCCCAATCGTGCCTGCTCGGCGTCGTGCTGGTGCGAGGAGCGCCGTGACATAACCTGACGCTCAGACGCAGCTCGCCGTCACTCACCTGCGTCCTTAATTACTCAGTACTCCCTCACTCACGTGCTTGCCTAATTGACGCAGGTACGGCCGTCACTCTCACGCTTCCCTAGCCATTGCTCCTATTACCAGTAACCGTCACTCACCTGCTTACCTATTACCAGGTACGGCGTCACTCACTGCTGCTCCGTGAATACCAGGTACCTCACCACTCTCTCCTAAATTACCAGGGTACGGTCCGTCCACTCACTCTCTGCCTAATTTACCGAGGTAAACGGCCGTCGACTACACGCTGCTTGCCGGTAATTACAAAAGGTACGCCGTCCACTGACATTACACCTGCTTCTAATTACCGAGGTACGAATAGTTTCACCGTCACTCACACTGCCTGCCTAAATTACCAGTCGCCGTCACTCATCCTGCTGCCTAATTACTCAGGTACGGACGTCCACATCACCGTGCTGCCTAATTCACCGGAGGTACGCCGTCAGCACGGACACTCTGCTGCCTAATTACCAGGTACGCTGTCCCACATGCTTCTACCTGCTACCTAATACCAGGTACGCTGTCCCACACATGTTTTTCCTGCTACCTAATTACCAGGTACGTTGATCCAGAGAACTAGTGATATGTTCATCTCGGTCGGGGAACGCGCGGGCGGGGGTGGTGTCGGGTGTCGTGAGCGTCTCCCCGGACGCGGTGGCTGATCGAGCGGGCGTTCGCCGCTTCTCTGCGCAGGTGTATTCGGAGCTGGCAGCAGCGAGCCGTGACCTGACGACGGGCCGCGCAGCCCTGCAGAAGAAGATCATGTCACTGCTGAGGAAGATTGAGCATTCGACGCAGGGCTGCACGCAGGTGAGGCGACGGGACGCGCGGGCGCGCGAGTGATCACCGTGATCGTTCGATAATCATCGTCACGCTTCCAGGGTTCGATTGCGAGTAAACTGTCTGTTTGTAGCAATTTTGACTCTCTACTGCAAAGTCGGCATTTTGGCCCGCGTGACAATCGTGCCGGAAAATGAAATCATGTATTACAGGTCTGCAACATCAGACGTTTAACATTCAGAGCTGATCGACTGCAAAACCAATCACCGTTCTAATAAATATTTCTAATTTCATCGTTTTTAATCTCACCAATCCTCATCATACAGTCATTCATATGCTTGTATAATCAAAATAAATAAATAAATAATTAATGAAATAATTACATAAAAATGTATTTATTATCAAATGCTACTTTATGTTTTGTTACTGTTAGCTCTTGAAACTTTGAAACTTTGAACTGTGAAACTTTGCACTTGTGATACTTGTGGAATTTATCCAGTTGGGTTTTCTTGTTGTGTAGGCCTGGGAGGATACATTCAGGAACTGGGAGTGTGTGAAGAAGATGCTTGTTACCTATCCTAAGTCGGCCGACCACAGCCGCTGCGAGGATCAGATCAACGAGTGGGCCAACATGACGGGGTTTCTTTGTGCGCTAGGGGGCGTCTCCTTACAGAAGAAAAGCCCTGCCCGACCTAGGTAAGGTGGTGCCATCTGTTGTCACAATATGGAAACTTTTTCACCCTCTTTACTCCTAAATATATGTTGTATAGTTGTATGTTGTAAATATATACTTGTGTTCCATCATGTACAATCCTAACTATTGTACACTAATTGGGTATTATATTGTGGTCTATTAGATTATTACTATTAGTATATGTTATATGATGCATAATGAGTAGGTATTATTTGTGGGATGTGTTTATCAGGGTTTGGTGATGGCATTAACACTGCGTGTGATTTTTGCAGCAGTATGTCAGCCTCCACGACGTCGCTACTGACCGATCCGCGCAAGTACAGCATGCTACCAGGGGGCAGCATCGAGCTACAATACTGTCCGGTCACCGAGTGAGTATACCATCTATCACAAGTCGTGGCTGCACGAGGGAATCGTCACGGCGATCGATAACACGTGATAAACTTGACAAGTACATTAACGTTAAACCCGTGAACGTGAACGCGATTGCGTATGGGTAGGCTTTAATCATGGTTTCTCCTCTTCTCCATCTTTAATCATGGTTTCTCTTCCTCTCCAGCTTTAATCCATGGTTTCTCCTCCTCTCCTCCATCTTTTAATCATGGTTTCTTTCTCCTCCTCGTCCATCTTTAATGCAATGGCTTCCTCGTTCCTCTCCATCCTTTTAATCAATGGCTTTCTCCTCCTCTCTCATCTTTAATCATGGCTTCTCTCCCTCCTCGCATCTTTAATCACTGGCTTCCGTCCTCCCTCTCGCATTTTCTTTAACCATGGTTCACTCGCTTCCCCTCCATACTTTAATCAATGGCTTTCTTCCTCCCCCCGAGTGTCTTCTTCATCATTTAATCATGGCATTCATCCCCGCCTCATCCATATCTTATAGAATTTCCGGATTAAGGAGTTTCACCCCTCATCACATCTTTAATCATGGCAATTCTCGCTACTAACCTCTTCTTGCCGTAGATCATCTTCACACTCGTATGCGGCGCTAACTCTTCGTTCCGCTGTCCTACCAACCCCTTGTTAAGCATTAAAGCACACTAAGGCAACCCTCAGATGGTCCTTGCAATCTCAGAGCGAGATTGTCGTAGATGTTGGGTGACGATGACGCACCCACTGTAACGGCACTACCACAGATGCTGCGACTTATGGAAAATGCTCTTGGCCAGCCTGACACTACGTAGCCTGTCAGAGCATGCTGGCCAACTTAGAAGTAGCTATTAGGAAGAAACTCTCGAGCTCTGCCAACACTAGTGTAGGCATGCTACAGCCTCCAGCTTTAAATGCCCACACTCCTTTTTTAAAAGAGAAAGATAGTATTGGCCTTGCACTGTAACGATGAGCCACCGCTCGGGAGTAATAGTCCAGTAGCACTAAAATAGGCAAGCGTTAATGTCAGTCGTGTTTGCGCATGGCAATACTTACCAAGAGTGTAATATTGGGCCAAAAATTATGCATTACAGAAACGAAGAGGAGTTATCGTAGCATAGATTTACAACGGATAACATTCATCAGTAAGACCGGACTCTAAGACCATAGGCAGGAAGACCCTTGCAGTAAGGTCCCGCTTAAAAAATGATGAAATGGAGCTTGTCGCGGCCACCAGTCCAAGGGGTACACGAGAGCTCAGCCCAATCTCCGCTACGTGCCGCTATCGATTAGTGCTAACGCGCATGGCCGAAACTCCTCTTAATACGAACACCCTCACGAGAGGAGTTTTATCAATTGTGTGACAATAATATGTATTTAACGTAACGAGAGTCGAGCAAGTTCTTCGACATACAGGGTATCCGTCTGCAGGCAGCCTCGCGGTACGTCTTTATATTGTAATGCAGTAGCAAGTAGACCTGTGTTCATGAGTCAGAGCCGAGCAGCAAAGCGGCTCCTAGCCTGTCATGTGACGTGAAAACCTAAGCCACTGACCAGTACTTATTCGTTGACACGTAACATGTTCATGACACAGTTGCACCATACATGTAAAGTTACTTTACATAACTACATAATGATTGCTACCTCGCTGCATTCGTACCACCGCACCATCATACAATCTAGAAGTGACACGGTCTTGCATCATTCCTATATTCCCTGCCGCCTGTCCTTAGTCCCCCACCTCCTCTCTCGCCTAGTAAGAATAATCATCTGGAGCGTCTTCTGTAGGCGTACTGCAGCGCCAACTGAAACGGTGCCTGCGCAAAGAGCGCAAGTATCTCCCGAGAATAATAATGACTTACAACGAATTATGGGCCTTTTAAATAAAGAGGCAGTCATTCAGGGTACAGATTTGATGTAATGAAATTTCTATCAGTTCCTATTCTTAAGTAATGAACACAGAGACTTTGCATGTAAGCGCCCCTGCGTAAGGCCAGTCAGTAACAGCAAATCTGGTCGTTGTGTATCACGCATGTCGCAAATACTCACAGAGGAGTTATATTTGTGATTAATATGCATTTCATAGGTTAGGGGTATACTCAGCCTAGATTTATGTAATAAACTTATTACAGTAGACCTGTGTTCATGATTAGGAGAGGCCGCGCCTAGCCTTAGGGTGAAAACACCCACTGTTTGAAGCGTTTATATCAGGTACTCGTGCCTCGAGACAGGCAACCTTTCGAGGTCTTCTAGCATCAATCTGGCCATTATATTATTCGGATCACTGGTGCTCGAAAACCTTTCTGAACAGGCTGACGTCGACAGGCGACCTTTCTGAAGCAGGTTAGTCGAGGTGACCGCTTACTCTGAACAGGTACGTCGAGCAACCTCGTAAGGTAATGTCGACGGCGATTTCTGAACAGTGTCTGTTTCGCCATCCGAGGGGCGTCCCCGTTGCGCGACGGGTGCAGACCCGCTCGTCGCAGTACAATACACAATCCTATTATCCCACTGTGTCTGGTCCAGAGGTTTCGGCATAAAGATTGTATACTGTTAACGTGGTTACGGGGAGCACGTGCAAACACTAGCGTTTGAAAGATCTGCACTGCTGACTTCTCACTGCTGTGCAGGGAGGACTCGCCATGGGCCTTAACCATACATCGTGGATCCCTTCCTTCAGGTGATCCGAAGACGGCCACACGACTCGCAGTTCATACCGACCACAACATCATCTCATCATGAAGAAAACCGAGAAGCACAAGTCGGGGAGAACTCGTGCTACCCAGAACCATCTCGCGTGACGAGAAACATTGAGGGCTTGAAATGCTGGAAACGTCGGTCGAATATTAAGTGGCGATTCGATAGTCTGATAAATTCAATCATAATAATACTATTACTTAATTATATATAGTTATTGATATAATGATAAAATAAATTAACTATATTTTGATATTCATGATAGTTATTATAGAATAATTATAGATATCACATGATATTATATACGCAAGTCATAAGACTGACATAGCAATGCGCTTTGTAGAATCGCATCGGATTAGTCCGTATGAGCGTGCGGGGCGGTAGCGCACTACCGTAGAGTCAGTAGCGTCCGTATTGAATAAATACCAATCCCGTGCGTCGTGCGTCCGCGTGGCGTCCGTGCGTACGTCAACAGGTTGGGCACAAATCTTAACGCGCTCGACGTACGGTCCCACGATTTCGGGACGTTGGGGGGGGTAATCCGAAAACGAGTGGGATGTCGACACAGCTGGGGGTCCAAAGGTCAAAGGTCAAGACGGTGTAAAAATAAGGGGAACAATTCACTCCTTAACTGAAGGTATAGGAGCAAATGCAGAATTGCGGCACAATCTAAATCGGCTCGAGCCTAGGCTCGTGATAGTCGGTGTAATAGCACTCATGGTAGGAAAAGCCTCCTGTCTGAAATTGGAGGTCAAGGTCAAGAGGTCAATGGCACAGGGCAGATTTTAGACACTTGTTCTTAGGCACATGGTCTTGAGCCGGAGCGATTGAAAAAATGACTTTTTTGTTTCAGGCGGTGAGCCCTAAGCATTTTAATGGCTTTATTGAAGGACCCGATGAAATGTCCCTTCTGGCTGACATCGAATCATAACGTGTCGATAACCCTTTGACCCTCAGAGAGGGGTTAAACAATGGATTTTGTTTGACTGTTAACAAGGAGTGAACTGCTTTTGCTAATTAGACCCTCCCCACCTCCCTTCCCCTCCTGCCCGCCCCTTCTCCCACCCCACCACAACCCTCCCCCCACCCTCCCTACCCTCGCAAATCTGCGATAGTGGGCGTGTCCTAACACTATCGTAGTAACCAACTGCGTGCTGCATATCTGCCGCCTAACAAATGTGGTACTAAGCACGACTGAAATTTTACGTTATAATCGAGCAACAGACCTCAGATGAGCCAGAACGCTCCTGCGGCTCTTGTTATATATATTATTAATATCAATGATGTCCGCATTCATGTTTGATTTTGTGAGTTGAAATTCAGGAGGACGGTTTTGCGATGAGCGCGTTTCTTGAATGTTTGCATTGGAGTGACGTGTTCGTGGTTGAATGGCGCAGGTATGTGAGGCATCTGGACAGCACAGTGCACACGATTCACATCAAGACCAAACTCTGCCACCTGGTGGTCGCAGTAAGTACCGTTCAGCAACGAGATGAAACGTTGTTAAAGATTTCCTTCGTTGCTAGTGACTTCACATAGCTTGCAACACTAGTGAAGTATGTGTAATGTATATATATAATATACTAATACAGTATATTTACATCAGATCTTTTTGAAGCTTCAAGTACTAATAAGTCAAATAATAGTGTTATTGATAAAACTGATATTATAATATGATGTATATATAATATGATAAAATAACTAACATAAACAATATGACAAACGTCACCAAATACGAAGTCATTGTGAGTCGGCAGTCAATGATCGCTCGACACGATCGCGACTTGAAGGCCGTGAACCTCCCACGTGTTCCAGATGATGAACAGACGGGATGACCTGTCGTTCCCGGCAGAGATGAAGTGTAGGAACAAGCTGGTGGAGTACCTCGTCGACTGGATCATGGGAAGTTCCAGCCAGCTGGTCCCGCAGCAGGGAGACATCTCCTCACTAACGAGGTGAGAGGTGGTGCATTCACCACGAGGAGCGGGGGCGTGTGTGTGTGTGTGCGTGCGTAAAGGCGTGCGTGCATGCGGGCAAGTGAGACATCTCAGGGCAAACTACTCACACGAGGTGAGAGCATGGTAAGGCGGCATCACAAGCACGGGACGGCGGGTGTGGTGCGCGTGCGTAGCGTGCCGTGCGTGCTATGCGGCGTGAGACTCTCCTCAACATAACGAGGTGAAGTGTTGGCATTCACCCAAGTGCGCCACGAGGAGAACGGGGGGCTGTGTGTGTGCGATGCGACGGTGGCGTGCCCAGGAAAGTCGAGATGCGTCGTGCGTGCGTCGCATGACGCGGACCGAGACCACGGGCCAGTGAGACAATCCACTCAACCAACAGTGAGGTGGTAGCATCACCACGGAGGGCGGGGGACGTGTGTGTGTCACGTTAGCGTGCT
>NW_014577986.1:56902-60649 GCF_000485595.1 Priapulus caudatus
TAATCATGGCTTCTCCTCCTCTCCATCTTTAATCATGGCTTCTCCTCCTCTCCATCTTTAATCATGGCTTCTCCTCCTCTCCATCTTTAATCATGGCTTCTCCTCCTCTCCATCTTTAATCATGGTTTCTCCTCCTCTCCATCTTTAATCATGGCTTCTCCTCCTCTCCATCTTTAATCATGGCTTCTCCTCTCCATCTTTAATCATGGCTTCTCCTCCCAGGTTTATTGGGATGCTGCTGGAGCTGCTAGTCTGCTGCAACGAGAAGTTTGGCGCGCAGATACAGAAGCATGTGAAGGAGCTTGTCGGACACGAGCTCAGCCCCGCGCTCTACCCAATCCTCTTCGACCAGATCAAGGTCATCGTCGACAAGTTCTTCGACATACAGTCGCAGGTACGTCTTGCCGCACACAGACACATGTACGTACATACATACATACATGTATACATACATATGTACATACATACATATATGTAGTGTACACACATACATACAGTGACAGGTGCATTTCCGCGGAGTTTGAGCGTACAGGTACGTCGAGGCAACCTTTCTGAACAGGTACGTCGAGGCGACCTTTCTGAACAGGTACGTCGAGGCGACCTTTCTGAACAGGTACGTCGAGGCAACCTTTCTGTACAGGTATGTCGAGGCGACCTTTCTGAACAAGTGTCTGTTCTCTCGGGGCGTCCCGTTGGCACGGGTGCGACCCTGCGTGCGCAGTACAATACACAATCTATTATCGTGTCTGGTCCTGAGGGTTTCGGATAATAGATTGTATACTGTACGTGGTTACGGGGGCGTGCAACTGCGTTGAAAGGATCTGCACTGACTTCTCACTGCTGTGCAGGGAGGTCTGCCATGGCTTACCATCTCGTGGACCTTCTTTCAGGTGATCGTGACGGATCCACACACGCAGTTCATCGAACACATCATCTTCATCATGAAGAACATACTCGAGAACAAACCGGAGAACTCGTCCGAACATCTCGGCGTGACGAGCATTGAGGGAAAAAAAATGTGGAAGTATCTGTGTCTATATGCAGAGAGATTCGCTTCCCCCTAAAGAGTATAGCCTGACTCTTGAAATTCTATGTGCACTGCCTTCTTTTCGAGCAGCTGCTATTTTCTTTGCAAAATGTTCCGTGAAGTTCCGTTGTTTTCTTCATGGAATGCTGCTCTATGACACAATCATGTTTTCTCTGTAAGAGGCGCTGTTAATTTATCTGCACCATGCTCTTGGATGTGCAGTTGTTTTTGTCTGTGTGGCACCTTAGATGTTGCGTTGTTTTTTTTATCGAAACCGCACCCTAACCCGTGTTATTTAATCCACACAGCACTCTGAAGTGATATAATATTTTTCTGCGCTTGTAGAACCCAGCTTAGGCAGGGAGCAGATACAGACCAGCTTACTGGATCCTGATCAACATATTTTATCGCTTTAGTTTTATCTGCGGCGCACTTTCAGACGTTTTCTTGTTCTTTTAGAACCCGGGAAAGGCGGGCCACGAGATACAGAGCAGCACGCTGGAGCTGATCAATGGTCTCGTGTCGCTCGTGCATCAGGCGTCGATGGCCGACATCGCTCAGGAGGCGATGGAGGCGCTGCTATGTCTGCACCAACCCGACAACATCGAGCTGTGGAACCCCGAGGCACCCATCAACACGTTCTGGGACGTGAGGTGTGTAGTGCTGTGCTGCGCGGACGTGCGTCATTTCCTCGTGTGCACACGCTTCACGTGCGGTCGGAAGCTGAGGAGCGTGGCTTCATATATCGTTTCCTCATCTGCACACGCCTCGTGAAGTGCGGTCGGAAGCTGACGAGCGTGGCTTCCTTTATCGTTGCAGTTCGCAGGTGCTCTTCTCCATCTCACAGAAGCTCATCCAGCATCAGATCATCAATTACACGGAGATCCTCAAGTGGCTGCGAGAGATCCTCACCTGCCGCAACATGTTCCTGCTCAAGCACAAGGACTACGCCAATGTTGGCAGCAACATACCCATCTGCCGGCAAGCCCACATCAAGCTGGAGGTGAGCGCGTCGGCGCGGCGACGTCCGTCGTCGTGGCAACATGCGGTGTCGTTGCGACATCGATTCTTGTCTCATGGCGACGTTGGTCGTCGTGGCAACTTGCGGTGTTGTGACGACGTCGGTCCTTGTCTTGTGGTGACGTTGGTCGTCGTGGCAACTTGCGGTGTCGTTGCGACATCGGTTCTTGTCTCGTGGCGACGTTGGTCGTCGTGGCAACATGCAGTGTCGTTGCGACATCGGTCCTTGACCCCTGGCGACGTCGGTCGTCGTGGCAACATGGGTGTCGTTGCAACGTCGGTCCTTGTCTTGTTGCATCGTCAGCCTTTGAGTCATGATTATCTTTACAGTCTAGATTGGTGGTGACTTATATTGTTAAGGATTGCAATGACGCATTGCTTCTAGTGAGAGGCATTAGCTGTTATCTGCTGTGTCAGTATGTCCACCATCGTATAGCCGACCTGCTGTCTAGCTCACGTGCCTAATGGGGTACGGAATTTGGCAGTGATTTTTTGTAATGAGCGCATGGAAGGGTATGTTTGAATTGCGTTGATCACAGACGTACTTACCCCCAACTGAGAGCGACACGGCACCTATCCGAAACGAATCGGTTTTGGATGTCTAATGACTCGGAAGAAAGGTTGCCTCGACGAAGTTTTACAAAGTTCACACCCCGTTGCCGGTGTGATGCGGTGTTGCGTAGATGTGCTCTGCTAGATGGAGACCCTGTTGACTAACGTTCACGTCGTGTCCATTGTCACGTGCAGGTGGTGTTCTTCATGTACCTGTGGAGCATCGACATCGACGCCGTACTGACGGCCATGTCCTGCTTCGCTCTGCTGTGCGAGGAGGCCGACATACGCTGCGGCTCAGACGAGCTCGCTGTCACTCACCTGCTTCCTAATTACCAGGTACGCCGTCACTCACCTGCTGCCTAATTACCAGGTACGCCGTCACNGCGTCCGTGCGTCCATGCGTGCGTAGGCGTGTCCGTGCGTGCGTAGGTGTGTGTGTGTGTGTGTGTACGTGCGTGCGTGCGTGCGTGCGTGCGTGCGTGCGTGCGTGCGTGTGTCATGCGTGCGTGCGTGCGTGCGTGTATGTGCGGTGTGTGTTATCACTGGTGTCATCGACTGTGTCTCTGCATCGTCACTGATGTCACATAGATGTGTCACACCTCTCACTACCTCACTCTGTGTGTGTTTGTGGTTTACAGGGAGCTGGACCAGGCGAGTATGGAGGCGGTGGCAGCGTTGCTAGCAGGCCTGCCCCTGCAGCCCGAGGAGAGCGATCGAGGAGACCTGATGGAAGCAAAGTCTCAGATGTTCCTCAAGTAAGTTCTAGAAGCATGGCGGTGCGGCGTGCTAGGAAAGGCAGAGGTGCAGGGCAGGTATAGTTAATACGGGAACCTCACTCAGAAGATGCTGTCTGTGTGTGAGTGCGTGCGTGCGTGTGCGAGCGTGCGTGCGTGCGTGCGTGCGTGCGTGCGAGTGCGTGCGTGCGTGCGTGTGTGTGCGTGCCTCCATGCACACGCGCCTTTCGTGCTACATTTCTGTACTGCGGTGATCCGCTGTGCTTTGCGGTTCATTCCTCCACTCTTCTGCGCTGTTTCGTTTACCTCTCTGTTGTTCTCTCTCCTTCCCTCCTGGAGGCTTGGGGCGTGTACATGGTGAACATTAACCTCTCTGTTGTTCTCTCCCCTTCCCTCCTGCAGGCTCAGGGT
>NW_014577986.1:62040-64028 GCF_000485595.1 Priapulus caudatus
GTTCTCTCCCCTTCCCTCCTGCAGGCTCGGGGCGTGTACATGGTGAACATTCACCTCTCTGTTGTTCTCTCCCCTTCCCTCCTGCAGGCTCGGGGCGTGTACATGGTGAACATTCACCTCTCTGTTGTTCTCTCCCCTTCCCTCCTGCAGGCTCGGGGCGTGTACATGGTGAACATTCACCTCTCTGTTGTTCTCTCCCCTTCCCTCCTGCAGGCTTCTCACGCTGTTCATCAACCTGCTGAACGACTGCATCGAGGCGACGGAGGAAAAGGATGGTTCGCGGAAGCAGATCGACACCGGCAAACTGCAAGAGCTACGCAACTGCACGGTGCAGGCCATGTCCAACCTACTCAACGCCAACATAGACAGCGGACTGATGCACGCCATAGGTAATGCTCGACCGCGAGTTTGCTGCAGCTGCAGTGTTCGCGGATGTAATCGCAGCAGCAGCGGCAGCAGCGCGTGCGTGGCTTCTTCTGTTATGTTGTGTTCTTATGGCTTCGGGACTTAACGAGCTTAACGAGACTTAACGAGCAAAGCATTCTCTGACTGCCTCCCCCCACCCCTCCCCGCGCAATGCACGATCTATCTCGTGGGGTTAACATCATCTATTCGTGGTGCAGCCTGTTTCATGGATTTCTCGCCACCCCCTGCAGGGCTCGGATACCACAAGGACCTGCAGACGCGCGCGGCATTCATGGAGGTACTCACGAAGATCCTGCAGCAGGGGACGGAGTTCGATACGCTCGCCGAGACCGTGCTGGCCGACAGGTACGCTCACGTACACGCTCCCTCCCCCCCTCGCACCGACCCCTCCCTCCCCCCTCCCTCCCCCCTCGCACCGACCCCTCCCTCCCCCCCTCGCACCGACCCCTCATGTACTCATGTGTGCTTACGCACACTTAAGTTTACTTGTAGATACTTTGCGTACACTTTATACATATTTCTACATGCCTTATTAAATCGGTATCATTTATCGTGTCCGTGTGACGACAGGTTTGAGCGACTCGTGGAGTTGGTGACGATGATTGGTGACAAGGGAGAGCTTCCGATCGCGATGGCGCTGGCCAGCGTCGTGTCGTCACAGCAGATGGACGAACTCGCTCGCGTGTTCGTCACGCTGTTCGACGCCAAGCACCTCCTCTACCAGCTGCTGTGGAACATGTTCTCGAAGGAGGTGAGCGTGCGTGCGTGCGTGGCGTGCGTGCGTGCGTGCGTGCGTGCGTGCGTGCGTGCGTGCGTGCGTGCGTGCGTGCGTGCGTGCGTGCGTGCGTGCGTGCGTGTGCGTGCGTGCGTGTGTGCGCAAGTGAGCGAGTGAGTGTGTGTGCACGTGCGTGCATAACGTGCATGCGTGCATGAGTGCGTGAGTGAATGCTTGCGTGCGCTTATATATATATATATATATATATTATAATGAAGGTATAATAATAATACGTAATATATGTGTGTATTTGTATATGTACGTATATATACATATTATGATATATGATGATAATATTGATACATACACGTGCGATGGTGACTATTCAGGTGGAGGTGGCCGACTGCATGCAGACGCTGTTTCGTGGAAACAGCCTCGCAAGCAAGATCATGGCCTTCTGCTTCAAGATCTACGGTGCCAGCTACCTGCACAACCTGCTCGAGCCGCTCATACGTCCCATGTTCTCGCCCGAGCAGCAGAACCTGTCGTACGAGGTGGACCCGGCGAGGTGGGTACACATAACTCATGTAGCGTGGTTTACGGTTAGTAGTGGTAACGACATTCTACACTCTTCTTCTCACAACTAACAGCATTCAGTGTGCTTACTCCCTCCTGCCATCTCTCTCTCCGTCTCTCTCTCTCTCTCTCTCTCTCTCTCTCTCTGTGTCTCTTCATTTCTCTCTCTCCATCTTTCTCTGTCTCTCTCTGTCTCTCTTTCTCTGTCTCTTTCTCTCTCTCTCGCTATCTCTCTCTCTTTTTCTCTTTCTCTCTCTCTCTCTCTCTCTCT
>NW_014577986.1:64984-66067 GCF_000485595.1 Priapulus caudatus
AGTCGTCACCGTAAAAATATCGGTGAAAATCTATTGGTTAATATCGCAGAACAAACGCCAGTCTTTAGAACATCGCTAGCAACTGCGATGGCGTGTTTACAAGCAGGTCACACGGCAGGGGGGGCGGATGATTAAATTTCAAGACCTAGAAGAAGTGTGTCAACGAGGGTGACGTAAGAGGACAGTATGTCGCCCATGCGCGTGCCGGCTGGCTCAACATTCTTGAGCTTTCGTCAGTTTTACGTGCGCGCATCTACGCGAGTGCCGCTCATCGTCACGTTGTCTCTNGATGTCGAAGATCCTGCAGAACATTGCCAACCACGTACTGTTCACCAAGGAACAACACATGCGACACTTCAATGACTTCCTCAAGACGAACTTCGAGGCCGGCAGAAGGTAGGCATCTGCTGCGTGGCAAAATGCAGACGGTTGCATAAATTTAATGGAGAAAAAACTTAAAAAGAAAGTATATATATAGAAATAGTATATTAATAAAAAAATAATAATGTATAAAAATAATTTAATTAATTAAATCAAATTAATAAAGTAATTTAAATCGTTGAATTAGGTTTAATTATTTAGTGTCGATGATAGCATGGAGGGGTGGAGAGGTAGGGGTTGGGGGTGTGTATATATACATGAGAGGATATCCGGTGAATCTCGACATCGGTCATTATTTCGATCATGGTTTCTCCATGTGACATGTGGAGGAACGCCGCACCCACGCCTCTCACTCGCAGCGCTGACAGTGCGTTCACAGTGTGTTCGCGGCGTGTTCACGGTGCGTTTGCTGCGTGTTCGTGGTGTGTTCACAGCGCCTTCACAGTTTGTTCGCGGTGTGTTCACAGCGCCTTCACAGTTTGTTCGCGGTGTGTTCACGGCGCCTTCACAGTTCGTTCGTGGCGTTTCGCAGGTTCTTCATCCAGATCGCGTCCGACTGT
This sequence comes from Priapulus caudatus, assembly GCF_000485595.1. NCBI lineage: Eukaryota > Metazoa > Priapulida > Priapulimorpha > Priapulimorphida > Priapulidae > Priapulus > Priapulus caudatus. Next base: position 65,926 of record NW_014577986.1, read on the forward strand.
GAGACGATTGACTCTGCGAGTCACAGCCTGTCGTTCATCAGTGATGCGAACGTCATGGCCCTCCATCGTCTGCTGTGGAACCACCAGGAGAAGATAGGAGACTACCTGTCCAGCAGCAGGTCAGTGCGGCGAGGGAGGAGAG
>NW_014577986.1:66866-68376 GCF_000485595.1 Priapulus caudatus
TAAACAGTCATGTAGACAGGTAAACAGTTATGTAGACAGGTAAACAGTCATGTAGACAGGTAAACAGTCATGTAGACAGGTAAACAGTCATGTAGACAGGTAAACAGTCATGTAGACAGGTAAACAATCACGTAGACAGGTAAACAATTGCGTAGGTGGTCGCATGGATGGACAGACCTGTGTGAATCGAGACGACGCGTGAGTGATCGTTAGGAGAAGCTGATGCCTCGAAGCTGAAGCTCTTGTCATGGCTTCTTGTCTTCTTTTCCGCAGGTCGTTAACGGAGGAAGGCCGACGTCGGGCAACAGGGGATGTCTCATCATTGCAGAGATGAGCTCAGAGGGGAACCTCGCGACGGGGGCGTACACGAAAGGTGCTGTCTCCTACGCTAGCGAGTATACGCGCTGGGTTGTCTGAATGTCTCTCTGTCTTCTTCTGTTTATCTCTCTGTGTCTGTGTCTCTGTAAATCTATCCCTCTCTCGCTCTTCTCTCTTTCTCGCTCTCTGTCTTTCTTTCTGTCTCTTTCTCTCTTTCTCTCTCTCTTTTTTGTTTTCTATCTCTCTATCTCTTGCTCTCTCTCTCTCTCTCTCTCTCTNCGTCTTCTGCTGTTATACGCTGGTATGTTCACACAGATACACACAGTCGTCTTTACTGTGTGTATCTCTGCTGTTATACGCTGGTATGTTCACACGAGATACACACAGCTATGAGGTAGCTATGTGGTGTCTCTACACACGGGTAAGGGTAACTATGAGGTAGCTATGTGGTGTCTCTACACACGGGTAAGGGTAACTATGAGGTAGCTATGTGGTGTCTCTACACACGGGTAAGGGTAACTATGAGGTAGCTATGTGGTGTCTCTACACACGGGTAAGGGTAACTATGAGGTAGCTATGTGGTGTCTCTACACACGGGTAAGGGTAGTTAGACCATACTTCTAGATGGGTAAGCGGTTATCTGATTATATTGATATATATGTCTCTTAGAATAATATGCAGTAAAAGACTAACTACTGACACTGGCTCTAGTGCGTGAACATACCAGCGTATAACAGGAGAAGACGACTACCCTTACCCGTGTGTAGAGACACCACATAGCTACCTCATAGTTATCCTTAGTGTTGGTAGTATCACCACCTACCCACCTTTAGTGTTGGTAGAGTCACCACCTAGCTACCCTTAGTATTGGCAATGTTACCAATTAGCTACCATTAGTGTTGGTAGTGTCACCACCTAGCTACCATTAGTGTTGGTAGAGTCACCACCTAGTTACCATTAGTGTTGGTAGAGTCACCACCTAGCTACCATTAGTGTTGGTAGTGTCACCACCTAGCTACCATTAGTGTTGGTAGTGTCACCACCTAGCTACATTAGTGTTGGTAGTGTCACCACCTAGCTACCATTAGTGTTGGTAGTGTCACCACCTAGCTACCATTAGTGTTGGTAGTGTCACCACCTAGCTACCATTAGTGTTGGTAGTGTCACCACATAGCTACTATTAGTGCTGGTA
>NW_014577986.1:70186-71648 GCF_000485595.1 Priapulus caudatus
TTAGAAGGGTTTATTAATGTGATCCAGGTAAGTTTTAGAGGTGACATGCAGTGATTAAGAATGTGGTTATTAAATTATTCCAGGTATGTTTTGTTCTGTGTATGAATTCCGATAAAATGTCCGATAAAATGTCCTTGAATTTCTGATAAAATGTCCTTGAAAAGTCCTTGAAAAATTCTTGAAAATTTGTTCAGTCCTGTATGAACCATGACTTAGGTAGTTTGTGACGAATTCTGGGCAAAACGTTGTCAACGTCAGTATTTCTGTATCGTCTGCTGAGCGCATCTGGTGACCTCGTCGTTGTTTCGTCGCTGCTGCTGCAGGGTTGGTGAGATCAATGGTGACCTTCTCATCTACCATGTGCTGCTCACGCTGAAACCCTTCTACAACAAGCCGTTCGAACTCGTCGTTGACTTCACACACACATGCGCCGACAACAGATTCCGGGTGAGACTGGAGCCGGTGGCGCGCCCGCAGCGAGCGCAAGCAATTTCTACTTAACTCTGCCCGGCAGCAAGCTTGGTCGCCGTACAATGGAATGCGCGCACGTGGGAGGGGGATGGACGACGGGGAAATTGCGTTTTTTTTCTCTGGCGTTCCTCCAACTTGCTGCGATGCCGGGGGAAATTTCGAATTAAACTGTAAACGCTGCCTGTTTCACCCTAGAAGCCACGACAATTCGACCCCCTGCACCAGCGCGCGTGCGATCTACAGGTGATGGTGCCGGGGAAATTTCGAATTAACCTGTAGACGGCTACCCGTACGGGGCGAGCTCGATGATTGTCGTGACGCGTTTTTCTCGTCTCCTGTCTCGTGTGCAGACGGAGTTTCTGCAGAAGTGGTTCGTCGTCATGCCGGACGTCGCCTACGAGAACATTGTCGCCGCCTACATCTACAACTGCAACTCGTGGGTGCGAGAGTACACCAAGTACCACGAGCGCATCCTCGCCTCGCTCAAGGTCAGTGCGTAGCGTCGCTCAAGGTCAGTGAGTCGCGTGTCGCTCAAGGTCAGTGAGTCGCGTCGCTCAAGGTCAGTGAGTTGCGTCGCTCAAGGTCAGTGAGTCGCGTCGCTCAAGGTCAGTAAGTTGCGTCGCTCAAGGTCAGTGAGTCGCGTCGCTCAAGGTCAGTGAGTCGCGTCGCTCAAGGTCAGTGAGTTGCGTCGCTCAAGGTCAGTGAGTCGCGTCGCTCAAGGTCATTGGGTCGCGTCGCTCAAGGTCAGTGAGTCGCGTGTCGCTCAAGGTCAGTGAGTCACGTCGCTCAAGGTCAGTGAGTCACGTCGCTCAAGGTCAGTGAGTCGCGTCGCTCAAGGTCACTGAGTCGCGCACGTACATGTGCACGCGTGCATGCAGAATTGCGCATTGCACGCACGCACCGATTAATTCAGGTTCCAACCGATTCACACCATGATTCACACATGCACACATACGCACGCACACACACGCACGCACGCACGCACGCACGC
>NW_014577986.1:71658-79105 GCF_000485595.1 Priapulus caudatus
TATCAATTTTTTTTTAATTCCCTCAAAAACGTCCATCTTGAAGGTTCTAAATTGCTAAAATCCAAGAGCTTACCCTTGCACCCCTGCACCCCTGCACCCTGCCAGGGGCCTTACGGCGGGCCCCTGGACCCCACCCATTAAGGGCTTTGCGCCAAGGCGCTCCCGGTGTGCGCTACTCGCGCACACTCTTCATATACATTGCGATGGAAGTAATGTTCAGCGAAATCATCCCTCCCCCCCCCCCCACAACTGAGGACCTGTCTACGCCACTGACGTAAGCGAACACATCATAGCGAAAGAGTTTGTTTTTGGTCGACAATAATTAAACGTGTACGTACATAGCGTCTGAGAACAATATATATATATATATATATATATAATTTATATATATAATATCAAGAGCTAATAATACAATGTAATGTAATGTAATATAATGTATTATTAGCTCTTGATTATATAGTTCTCAGCATTGGATAACACACTGGCCCACTGATTTTTGCCCACTTCTCGAGCGGATTAACACGCGCATAAGGGGAATCCAAAAGCGCGGCTTTCGTTATCATATATATCGTATATATATATGTAACATTTTGTTTTTGTTATAACAATAAACAACTTATTTTAGCTTTTACAATTCCAAATTTTACGCAAAATAAATACTACAAGCTGTTGCTTGGCACCGAACATCTATCATTTGCTATGGTAAAAGTTAAAACCATAGATATAGAAGAATCTTCTTCTATATCTATGGTAAAACATAATTTTGTATCGGATCTGAGCATGATGACTAATACCACCTAGGTGGCAGCACTGAAAAGGACTGAAAGCGGGATTGTGTACATTCTTTGCTTGAGCAGCGAGGAAATTCAAGTGTTCGTAATTTTTGAATATCGTTTGAGTAAGTTAATATTAGAAGTATCACGACATCCTTCTGATATTTGTATCATTAAACTCCGCTGATGAGAGTCGTACACGTAATCAATAATTCAGAAGTAGAAATTCATCTGGAACTTTGCGCTTGGCTTGTATTATGTATATAATATATTTCATAAATGTTTATTGTTTTCAGATGATGCCTTGTTCAGTTGACGTTGTTGCTTATAGTTATATTCTAACACCTAACAGAAGTCATGTTAGAAAGTTCTTCTGGTAGAAGCAGAATGCGCAGCGGCGAGATTGAGCAAAGTCAAAGAATTATGTCATCATCAAAAGGTGTAAATATACTCGACAATGATAGGTTTTTTGTTTATTATTAAACTTAAAGGGACAGTAGCCTCTAGGATTTTACTGCATACAACTGTACAAGTACTGTATAACAAATCGTCTATACCCACATGTATTTGTCACCAGATACTTAATTAATTATTTACACATCGACGCTACGAAATTTGAACGGCGCCATGACACCCGCGACCGTGCTGCCACCCTGAAAAAGTTGCGTATTTGCATTTTTATTTTGCAGGTAAATGGCCGAGGGCTAATCACAAAAGTGCAATTATATTTATACCTAAATCGTTCGGTTAAATAGCTTTGCCCTAAAATGAATATTTTATCCATATTATAATTGAAACTATATGTCGTTTATAAGATATTACAATCCTTTTGCTTTTAAATGAATAAATAAGAAATACCCTCGGTCTGTAGCCCTTGGCTGGAAAGTGGTTTTGCGCAACTTCTCAGATCGTGCGCTTTGAGTGTCGCCACCGTCGTTGTAATCAAACTGTAGTCATTAGTTTTAAAACATTTAAAATAAATATTTCTAATGGTGATTGAACCATGAAACTTTTTATGTAGCGCAATTATAACCTAAATTAGCTGAAAATAACCCTAGAACCTAGAGGCTACTGTTCCTTTAACGTAGTAATCATATATTATTATTATTATTTATTAATTAACTTTAATTAATGCAGGTATAAACTCTGCCACGTTTCTGCTGGGTTGCAGAAAACAGCATTCCAAGATGCATTGCTGTGGTTATGCTTGCAGGCTGTCTATGTTGTGGGGCAGATAAGCACATTGATTGTGCACTTCAGTAAATCTTCAGCACCTATTGTAGTACACGTGTGCAAAGTTTCACAATTCTAACCAAAAGTGCACAATGTGCCCATTTTTGTGTGCTTATCCGCTGCGCTAACGGGTTGAATTATAGCATAGACGTTGCGATTGCTGGCGAAGGGCTAGCAAACTCACAAGCGAGTAACAAATCCCGTTACCCAAAACTAAAGGAAGAAGAGTCGCCGAAGTGGCGGGTAAACTCCACATGAGCCAGAAGAACGCGAACGAGTGGCTCGGTGGCGGTTGCTATGGCGACGTGTAATCAGCAGACGCGTGTGTTTTGCCGTTGCTAGGTGGGTCCGACGGCGATTCAGGTGACGTCGCTAGAGAAGACGAAGGTGCTGGGTCACTCGCTGCTGCTCAACGATGTCTACTACGCCTCCGAGATAGAAGAGGTGAGCGAGGCGGGTCGTGGCGATGCGCGAGACGGAGACTCGAGACACGTCTCGGTTGTTCGTCCGCCAACCAGTAACCCCTGATCCTTGCTAATAAATGGCTGAGAATATCACTAATGAATTCACCCTGAATACACTAATATATGAATATACTGAATATACTAATGAATACACTCTAATGAGTTCACAGCATTAAATGTCGTATTAATTTAATTACTATCCTAAATAATAAATTAGCTAGGCTTGGTTATATTATAAAACTATATTTAGAAAAAGTAATTAAAAAAAGATGGCTTAAATATATTTGTTAATTAATTTAATTAAGTTAACGAGAACGTCTCGCTCGAATAAGCTGTAAAAGTCCTCTAGAACTATAAAATCCTACGTATCGGCTACGAGCAACGCTCGAGTCTCTTACCCGTCAACTAACCACCCCGCCCCGTCGCCCCGTCGCCACACCACACCGCACCGTCGCCACCACACCGTCGCCACACCGTCGCCACCACACCGTCGCCACACCGTCGCCCACCCGTCGCCCCGTCGCCCGTGACTACCTCCGGTGGCGACGTTTAACGCGGCGACGCCATCTTGCAGGTGTGCCTCGTCGACGACAACCAGTTCACGCTGACGATCTCGAACGAGAGCGGCCCGCTGTCGTTCATCCACAACGACTGTGACAGCATCGTGCAGGCGATCATACACATACGCACGCGCTGGGAGCTATCGCAGCCTGACACCGTCACCGTGCACACGAAGATACGGCCCAAGGACGTGCCTGGCACACTGCTCAACATGGTGGGTGAAGGTCGCAGGGTGAAGGTCGCGGGGTGAAGGTCGCTGGGTGAAGGTTGCGGGGTGAAGGTCATAGTTTAGGAAGTGATCCTGAGCCATGACACAGACACAGACACATGTACAGACATTTGCTTATAGTAGATGTGTGTGTATATATATATATATACATACATGATGTTATGGTGACATGCTATACTGAGTGACGAAGCTTGTCTCATCGGCGTTCTTGTGTTTAGGCGTTGTTGAACCTCGGCAGCTCGGATCCACAGCTGCGATCGGCCGCCTACAACCTACTGTGTGCGCTCACCGCGACCTTTGACCTGAAGATCGAAGGCCAGCTCTTGGAGACGTCGGGTAAACCTCAATTCTTCGCTCATGCGCGTCGTGAAATCTTTTTCCGTTATGCTGGCCTCCATTCACTGAGACAAGGTTTTGATTTCACAATTGTTCTGATGATCCTTACCCTTGCAGATACCTATGCTTACTTTTTTATACTAATCATTTTATACTATTACTACATTTTTTAAATTACAACACGTTTCAAGCAAATCAGCCACCTATTAATAAAGGAGTTGATTGTTAAAAATTAAATAAGAAGAAATGAAAATAAGATGAATAAATGAACATAAAAATAATAGACATAAAAAAATAAACACGCACACACAAACACACTCAAGCATACAGCCATACACACACGCACGCATGCATCCACATGCACACACGCACACGCACACGCACACGCACACAATATATGTATATACACGCACACGTTTACCTCTCTCGTTCTCAGGACTGTGTATTCCCAACAACAACACGATCTTCATCAAGACGATCAGTGAGAAGCTGGCGGCTAACGAGCCACACCTAACGCTTGAGTTCCTCGAGGAGTGCATACAGGGCTTCCGTAACTCTCACATAGAGCTGAAACACCTGTGCCTTGAGTACATGACTCCCTGGCTGCCAAACCTCACCAGGTAGGTACAGTAATAGCTGAGTTAATATAATCAGCTAAACTAACTGATGATTAATTAAGACAACTCTTACTGAAACACCTGTGCCTTGAGTACATGACTCCCTGGCTGCCAAACCTCACCAGGTAGGTACAGTAATAGCTGAGTTAATATAATCAGCTAACTAACTGATGATTATTTAAGACAACTCTTACTGAAACACCTGTGCCTTGAGTACATAACCCCCTGGCTGCCAAACCTCACCAGGTAGGCAGACTAATAGCTGAGTTAATTAACTAACTAAATAATTGACTAAGAGATGATTAACTAAGACTAAGACAACTCTTGCTGAAACATTTGTAGTTGTCACAACCTCACCAGGTAGCCTGATTAGTAGCTAACTAAATGATTAACTAATTGATGATTAATTAAGACAGCTCTCACTTGAACACCTGTGCCGCGCGCGTCATTGCCGCACGCGTCACAGATTTGTGACGGCAGTCAGACAATGTCAAGCATCTTCCCGTAACGCCCCTGAACCGAACGCTAACCTCACGCCCGTGTTTCTTTGCCGCAGATTCGTGAAGCACTCTGACGAAGCGAAGAAGCAGCGAGTGTCGCTCATCCTCGACAAGCTGATCACCATGACGATCGACGAGGTGGAGATGTATCCGTCGATACAGGCGAAGATCTGGGGCAACATCGGACAGGTCGCCGACCTCATCGACATGGTGCTCGACAGCTTCATCAAGGTCAGTCCAAGGTCGCGCGCGCGGCAAGGTCGCTGATCGTCTTGGCAGGGGTTGTGTCACTACTCCGCACAACAACTTAAAACTAAAGTGTAAACCCATGGTGCCATTAAAATGTCAGGAAAACCCGCGCCGTCGTAAAACGTTTAGAATTTCCGAGCGCTCGCGTCGGCGGGTAAGGCAGCATGAATGAAGATAGGGACGGAATCGGTCACCATGACGACAGTGATTTATTAATAACACCTTCTGGTTTCTTCCTTTCCTAATGTCTGCTTCTATACATTGTGTTAGCCCGTGATTGAGGAATGACGTCTTCGCTTCTCTCTATCTATCTATCCGTCATTGCACGAATGTTCATGTGATCGGTCACGACGCATGCGAGGCCGGAACCTTCGCGAAGTCATCAACTGTCATTCTGGCGTGTCGGCGATAGGCGCGATGTAAGCGAATACAATACTGCTGTAGAGACGTCTCGTCGCGACTCAGCAGAAGTAAGGGTTCAGCGAGACAAATGTCGAGACAGATGTCGAGATCGATAGAGACGGTTCTCGTTCGCACGCCGCACGCTGTTTTTTAGCGTTTTTTTTCTCGTTTTTGTTTGTCACCCACGACGCACTGCACACAGCATAATCTGACGCACCGCTGTTCCATTTATTCCAACCACCAAGGTTTCTCCTTGTTGCCGCTAGATGGAGCTCCATGGACATGACCTCGACCAAGTTTGAGGAGATCATGTCCAAGCACAACATGCACGAGAAAGATGAGTTTAAGTCTTTGAAATCTCTGAACATCTTCTACCAGGCTGGCCAGTCACGGCAGGGCAACCCTGTCTTCTACTACATAGCCCGTCGATACAAGTACGAATCGTTCCTCTCCTGCGCGTGGTCGATGGACGGGTGGGTGGCTGTACAGGGGGGTAAAGTAATCAACTGCCCGCTCGTGGGTTGGGGCAAAGGCGTTAGCTACCATCTTGTTGGTTGTGGGTAGAGTGAGGCAGTTGGCAGTGCTTCTGTGGGTTAAGGCCTGGGCGCGTCTACCTTCTAATGTATTCCAAAAGGTATCTTATTCTGCACACGGGGGGGTTGTTTACGTGGTCACCGATCGCTGTTATATATTACGGTATATTTACTGTATATTAATTATGTTGCATTGGTATGTAATCTCTATATATACATGGTCAATATAATTCTGCTGCATCCCTGGGCAAGGTTGTCGATTGCAGTGTTGCTATGGCTACCTGCGCGTGGAGTGACGTGTTTCCACGGTAACGCCATGCTATTGTATAATATATTATTATGTATTATTAGCTCTTTAATGTCGCCTACAGACACCCATCTGAGCGTGTCTGCACGGTGGGGTGTTGTTTGTGACGTAGTCTGTGTAATGACTGTCATGGTTCGCACAGTCCTGAAAAGTCCTTGAATTGTGAGGGACTCCTTGAAAAGTACTTGAATTTAGTAAATGTTGATTTTGTGCTTGAAAAGTCTTTGAATTTCTTGAAAATGTTGCTTGAATTTTTAGTAAAGAATTCTTGCCTGTAATAAAAAGAAATTTTGTACCATAAATAATGTGCAACTCAATAAAAATGACATTAAATCAGCTGAAAAAGCTATAGACAGCGATAGACAGGTAAATGATTGATCAAATTACAGTAAGTCAGTAAAATCATTCAGTAAATCAAGGTATGTTCTAGAAGTGACAGTGTTAGAAGGGTTATTAATGCGATCCAGGTAAGTTTTAGAGGTGAGCATGCAGTGATTAAGATGTGGTTATTAAATTATTCCAGGTATGTTTTGTTCTGTGTATGAATTCCGATAAAATGTCCGATAAAAATGTCTTGATTTCTGATAAATGTCTTGAAAAATCCTTGAAAATTTGTTCAGTCCTGTATGAACCATGACTTTAGGTAGTTTGTGACGAATTCTGGGCAAAATGTTGTCAATGTCAGTATTTCTGTATCGTCTGCCTGAGCTTCATCTGGTCACCTCTCTTGTTTCGTCTGCTGCCTGCAGGGTTGGTGAGATTCAATTGGTGACCTTCTCATCTCCATGTTGCTGCTCAGCTGAAACCCTTTACAACAAGCCTTTTCGCAACTCGGTCGTTGACTTACACCAATGCGCCGCACAACGATCTCGGGTGGAGACTGAGCGTGGCAGCCCCCGAGCGGCAAGCGGTACGCATAACTTGTACTCATATCATCGGGTTTCTCTCGTAAACAAGGACAGTAAATTAGATGAACTCGCTCTCTACTAGACTCGCGCCACGAGCAAGCGCGCTCGCCGTACAGATAGAACGTTACGCATGCGCGCACGGGGGGGGGCGGAAATGCGGGTGTTTTTTTCTCTGGTGCCTCAACTTGCCCGCGATGCCGGGGGAAAAGACGCTGCCCATTTACCCTAGAAGCTACGACAATAAGACCCGCCTGCACCAGCGCGCGTGCGATCTATAGCGCTGATGGTGCGGGGAAAATTCTGATTAACGCCGTAGACGCTGCCAGTTGTTCCCT
>NW_014577986.1:79421-86580 GCF_000485595.1 Priapulus caudatus
ATGGCTTAAATATATTTGTTTAATTAATTTAATTAAGTTAACGGGATACGTCTCGCTTGAATAAGCCGTAAAAAGTCCTCTAGAACTATAAAATCCTGACGTATCGCTACGAGCAATCGCTCTTAGTCTCTTGCCCGTCACTAACCACCTCGCCCGTCGCCCGTGCACTACCCTCCGGTGGCGACGTTTAAGCGGCGCGACGCAATCTGGCAGGTTATGCTCGTCGACGGCCAACCAGTTCACGCTGACGATCTTCTGAACGAGAGCGGCCCCTGTCGTTCATCCACAACGACTTGCTGACAGCATTGTGGCAGGGATCATACACATACCACGCGCTGGAGCTATCGGCAGCCCACACCGCACCGTGCACACGGACAGATACTGGCCCGCAAAGGACTGCCCGCACACCTTGCTCACATGGTGGGTGAGTCGCAGGTGAAGGTCGGCTGGTGCAGGTCGGCTGGGTGAAGTTGGCGGGTGCAAGGTCATAAGTTTAGGAAGTGATCCTGAGCCATGACACAGACACAGACACATGTACGACATTTGCTTATATAGATGTGTGTGTATATATATATATAAACATACATGGATGTTATGGTGACATGCTATACCTGAGTGACGAAGCTTTGTCTCATCGGCCGTTCTTGTGGTTTAGGCGTTGTGAGCTCGCATGCTTGGATCCACAGCTGCGAGCGGCCGCCTACAAGCCTACTGTGTGCCTCACCGCGACCTTTGACTCTGAAGAGTCGAAGGCCACTCTTGGAGACGTCGGGTAAACTGCAATTCTTCGATCATGCGCCTCGTGAAATCTTTTCCGTTATGCTGGGCCTCCATTCACTGAGACAAGGTTTTGATTGCACAATTGTTCTGATGATCCGTACCGTGCAGATACCTATGCTAACTTTTTATAGCAATAATTTTATCAGCTAATACTACATTTTTTTAAATACACACGTTTCAGCAAATCAGCCACCTATTAATAAAGAGTTGATTGTTAACATTAAATAAGAGAAATGAAATAAGGATGATAAATGAACATAAACATAGACAAAAAAATAAACATGCCACACACCAACATACTCAGCAAACACACACGGACGAGATGCATTCACATGCACACGCACACGGCACACCGCACACAGCATACGTTTAACCTCTCTCGTTCTCAGGACTGTGTATTCCAACAACAACAGCGATCTCATCAAAGACGATAGTGAGAAGCTGGCGGCTAACGAGACCACACCTAACGCTTTAGTTCTCGAGAGTGCATACAGGGCTCCGTAACTCTCACATAGAGCTGAACACCTCGTGCGCTTGAGTACATGACTCCTGGCTGCCAAACCTCACAGGTATGTACAGTAAGCTGAGTTAATCTATCAGCTACTAACTGAGATAATTAAGACAACTCTTACTGAAACACGCTGTCGGCCTGAGTACATAACCCCCTGGGTGCCAAACCTCACCAGGTAGGAGACTAATAGCTGAGTTAATTAACTAACTAATAATTGACTAAGAGATGATTAACTAGACTAGACAACCCTTGCTAAAACATTGTGTAGTCTGTCCACAACCTCAACCAGGTAGCCTAATAGTAGCTAACTACATGATTACTAAGGGATGATTAACTAAGACAGCTCTCACTGAAACACCTGTGACGCGCGCGTTATTGCGACGCATTACAGATTTGTGACGCAGTCAGACAATGCAAGCATCCCCCGTAACGCCCCTGAACCGAAACGCTAACTCACGCCCGTGTTGCTTTGCCGGTCAGATCTCGTGAAGCCTCAGACGAAGCGAAGAAGCAGCGAGTGTCGCTCATCCCGACAAGCTGATCACCAATGACGATAGACGAGTGGGAGATGTATCCGTCGATGACAGGCGAAGATCTGGGGCAGTACACGACAGTCCCGACCTCATCGACATGGTGCTCGACAGCTTCATCAAGGTCAGTCCAAGGTCACCGCCGCAAGTCGGCTGATCGTCTTGCGGGTTTTGTGTCACTCACCGCACGAACCACTAAACTAAAGTGTAACCTATTGTCATTAAAGTCAGGAAAACGTCGCGCCCGGTCGTAAAACGTTAGTGTTTGCCGAGGCTCCGTCATCGGGTAAGGCAGCGTAACGAAGATCAGGGACGGGAATCGGTCACGCATGACGACACCTGCTCATCGCCTCACTCTCTTCTTTCATCGTCTTCACCCCTCTCCATCTCACCTCCTCTGCATTCCTCACTTCCTGATCTCTCTCTCCTCTCTCTCTCTCTCTCTCTCTCTCACTCTCTCCTCTCCTCCCCCCCCCCCCCCCCCCCCCCCCCCCTCCTCTCTCTCTCTCTCTCTCTCTCTCCTCTCTCTCTCTCTCTTCTCTCTCTCTCTCCATCCTCGCCTCTCTCTGATTTCCTCACTTCTCTATCCTTCTCTCTCTCTCTCTCTTCTCCTCTCCTCTCTTCTCTCTCGTCCCTCACCTCTCTCTCTCTCTCTCTCATCCTCTCCTCTCTCTGCTCTCATCCTTCACTCTCTATCTCTCCTTTCTCCATCTCCTCTCTCTCTCTTCGTCCCTCACCTCTCTCTCTCTCTCTCTCTCTCCAATCCTCCCTCTCTTTTCTGCTCTCGCATCCCTCTCCCTCTCTCCATCCCAACCTCTGCTCTCTCTCCCTCTCCTGCCATCACTCTCTTTTTTCTCTCTCATCCCTCTCCCTCTCTCGTCCCTCACCTCTCTGCTTCTCTGCATCTCTCCGCAGGCGAGCGTCAATGCGCGGCTGGGGCCGTGCAGGCGGAGATCATGGCCGACTACGCAGTGGCGGCTTGGCGTCTGCCACGTGCAGCTGTCGCACGCAGGTATCTTCCCATGTGCCGGCTCATCGACAAGACGTGCATGTCGCCGACGGCCGTGCTCGAGCAACACCTGCATGGGACGACATCGCTATCTAGCTCGCCTACCTGCACATGCTTAATCCTTCACAACTGTTACTGCCTAGATGGTAGGTACTGCTGCTGCTGCTGCTGCTGCTGGTGGTGTGTGTGTGTGTGTGCGTGCGTGCGTGCGGCCGTGCGCTCGTGTGCGTGTGTCAATCATGCAGGGGCGAACTCGGCGTGTGTTCGGGGCTTTGCTCACCTGTAATAATCGGTGCGCGTGCGTGCGTGTATGCATGAGTACGTGTACATGCGTCCGTGCGTCCGTGCGCTCGTGTGCGTGTATGAATCATGCAGGGGTGAACCTGGCGTGTGTTCGGGGCTTCTCTCACCTGTAATAATCGGTGCGCGTGCGTGCGTGTATGCATGAGTACGTGTACATGCGTCCGTGCGTCCGTGCGCTCGTGCGCATGTATGAATCATGCAGGGGTGAACCTGGCCTGTGTTCGGGGCTTCGCTCACCTGTAATAATCGGTGCGCGCGCGTGCGTGTATGCATGAGTAAGTGTACATGCGTTCGTGTGTCCGTGCGCTCGTGTGCGTGTATGAATCATGCAGCGGCGAACCTGGCGTGTGTTTAGGGCTTCTCTCACCTGTAATAATCGGTGCGCGTGCGTGCGTGTATGCATGAGTACGTGTACATGCGTGCGTGCGGCCGTGCGCTCGTGTGCATGTATGAATCATGCAGGGGTGAACCTGGCGTGTGTTCGGGGCTTCTCTCACCTGTAATAATCGGTGCACGTGCGTGCGTGCGTGCGTGCGTGCGTGCGTGCGTCCGTGCGCTCGTGTGCATGTATGAATCATGCAGGGGCAAACCTGGCATGTATTCGGGGCTTCGCTCACCTGTAATAATCGGTGCGCGTGCGTGCGTGCGTGTATGCATGAGTACGTGTACATGCGTCCGTGCGTCCGTGCGCTCGTGCGCATGTATGAATCATGCAGGGACGAACCTGGCGTGTGTTTAGGGCTTCGCTCACCTGTAATAATCGGTGCACGTGCGTGCGTGTATGCATGAGTACGTGTACATGCGTCCGTGCGTCCGTGCGCTCGTGCGCATGTATGAATCATGCAGGGGTGAACCTGGCGTGTGTTTAGGGCTTCTCTCACCTGTAATAATCGGTGCGCGTGCGTGCGTGTATGCATGAGTACGTACGTGTACATGCGTCCGTGCGTCCGTGCGCTCGTGCGCATGTATGAATCATGCAGGGGTGAACCTGGCGTGTGTTTAGGGCTTCTCTCACCTGTAATAATCGGTGCGCGTGCGTGCGTGCGTGTATGCATGAGTACTTGTACATGCGTGCGTGCGGCCGTGCGCTCGTGTGCATGTGTCAATCATGCAGGGGCGAACTCGGCCTGTGTTCGGGGCTTCGCTCACCTGTAATAATCGGTGCGCGTGCGTGCGTGTATGCATGAGTACTTGTACATGCGTGCGTGCGTCCGTGTGCTCGTGTGCATGTGTCAATCATGCATGGGCGAACTCGGCATGTGTTCGGGGCTTCGCTCACCTGTAATAATCGGTGCGCGTGCGTGCGTGCGTGTATGCATGAGTAAGTGTACATGCGTCCGTGTGTCCGTGCGCTCGTGTGCGTGTATGAATCATGCAAGAGCGAACTCGGCCTGTGTTCGGGGCTTTGCTCACCTGTAATAATCGGTGCGCGTGCGTGCGTGCGTGTATGCATGAGTACGTCGTGTACATGCGTCCGTGCGTCCGTGTGCTCGTGTGCGTGTGTGAGTCATGCAGGGGCGAACCTGGCCTGTGTTCGGGGCTTCTCTCACCTGTAATAATCGGTGCGCGCGCGTGCGTGCGTCCGTGCGCTCGTGTGCGTGTGTGAATCAAGCGGGGGCGAACTCGGCCGGTGTTTAGGGCTTCGCTCACCTGTAATAATCGGTGCGCGTGCGTGCGTGCGTCCGTGCGCTCGTGTGCGTGTGTGAATCAAGCGGGGGCGAACTCGGCCGGTGTTTAGGGCTTCGCTCACCTGTAATAATCGGTGCGCGTGNTTCGCTCACCTGTAATAATCGGTGCGCGCGCGTTGTTACCGTTACACAGTGGCGAGTCACCTGCCATACCTGTTCCACATCGTGACAATACTGATCGCGACGGGACCACTCTACCTGCGCGCGTCAACGCACGGACTAGTCATCAACATCATACACTCGCTGTGCACCTGCTCCAAGCCCACGTTCAGCGGTGAGTACAAGCTCATGTTAGATCATGACATTCAGCAGTGAGTACAAGCTCATGTTAGATCATGACATTCAGCGGTGAGTACAAGCTCATGTTAGATCATGACATTCAGCGATGAGTACAAGCTCATGTTAGATCATGACATTCAGCGGTGAGTACAAGCTCATGTTAGATCATGACATTTAGTGGTTAGTCACATACAAGCTACGGTTATATGACTCCAAGCCTACGTTTAGCTGTGAGTGAGTGATAAAATACAAGCTTACAATATAACAGTGATACATATATTACAATATACATAATATGATAAAATACAAGCTAACGTTAGATGATATTCACGTGTGTGTGTGTGTGTGTATTGTGCATCTACAGAGGAGACACAGCGAGTTCTGAGGCTCAGCCTCACAGAGTTCTCACTGCCCAAGTTCTACCTGCTGTTTGGCATCAGTAAGGTGAAGTCAGCTGCCGTCACGGCCTTCCGGTCTAACTACAGGACAGGCGAGCGATCGACGGGCACCGACAGGTAGCGTGACGATTTATCTTATTAAGACAGGTAGCGTGACGATTTATCTCATTAAGACAGGTAGCGTGACGATTTATCTCATTAAGACAGGTAGCGTGATGATTTATCTCATTAAGACAGGTAGCGTGACGATTTATCTCATTAAGACTTTCTCTCTCTCTCTCTTTCTTCTCCCCTCCCGTCCCTCTGCTCTCTCTCTCTCCTCCCTCTCCACTCTCTCCCCCTTTTCCCCCTCCGCCGTCTCCCCTCTCCCCTCACTCCTCTCGCCCCTCTCTCTATCTAATAATTCTCTCATCTCTCTCTCTGCGTCTAGCTGGTCGCAGTTCGGATTGTCTCCCCGGAGAGGAGAAGATCACGCTCGCCCCTCTGAGGCTGGAGGTAGTCACTCCCTCCCTCCCTCCTCCCTCCTCTCCCCCTCTCTCCCTCCTTCCTCCCCCTCTCTCTATCCTATAACTTCTCTCTCTCTCATCTGCGTCTAGCTGGTCACGTTTGCGATTTCCTCCGGAGCAGGAGAAGATCACGCTCGCTCAGTGCAGGTAGTCAATCCTCCTCTCTTCCTCCTCTCACTCTCTCACTCTCTCCCACTTTTCCCCCTCCCTCCCTCCCCTCTCCCCTCCCTTCCTCCCCCTCTCTCTATCTATAATTCTCTCTCTCTCTCTCTGCGTCTAGCTGGTCGCAGTTTGCGATGTCTCCCCCGGAGCAGGAGAAGATCACGCTCGCTCAGCTGGAGGTAGTCACTCCCTCCCTCCTCTCCCCCCTCCCTCCCTCCCTCCTCTCCCCCTCCCTTCCTCCCCTCTCCCTCCCTTCCTCCCCCTCCTCTCTCTATCTATAATTCTCTCTCTCTCTCTGCGTCTAGCTGGTCGCAGTTTGCAATGTCTCCTCCGGAGCAGGAGAAGATCACGCTCGCTCAGCTGGAGGTAGTCACCGACGCGTTGCTGGAGATCATGGAGGCTTGCATGAAGGACATACCCAGCTGTCTGTGGCTGCAGCAGTGGATCGACTCCGCAAAGAGGTAGGGAGGGCTTCGTGTTGGCACGGCAACCGCACGCGCAATCGTCGTCAGCGCTGTCCGTGTCCGGTGACGCGGCGTTGACAGTTAACACAGCATTGACAGTTGACACGGCATTGACAGTTAACACGACATTGACAGTTGACACGGCATTGACAGTTAACACGACATTGACAGGTGACACAGCATTAACAGTTGACATGCTGTTAACACTTAACACGTCGTTAACACGGCATTGACAGTTGATGCGGCGTTGACACCTGTCTCTCTCTGTGTACTTGCAGCTTTGCGTTCCGCTACAACCCGTCGCTGCAGCCTCGGGACCTCATCGTGTTCGGCTGCATCAGCAAGACGATCACGGATAACGAGATCAAGCAGCTGCTGCGAATCCTCGTTAAGGCGCTCGAGTCCTTCAACGACATCATGCTCATCGACTCCATCGTCATGTGTCTCACGCGCCTCCAGCCCCTGCTCAGACCTGTGAGTATGTGTGCGTGCGTGCGTGCGTGCGTGCGTGCGTGCGTGCGTGCGTGCG
>NW_014577986.1:87053-89561 GCF_000485595.1 Priapulus caudatus
CCGAGATGAGGCCATGCGGAGAAGGTGATGGAGGAGGTCACGGCGGGGGAGTAGGAGGAGGTCACGACGGGGGAGTGAGGGAGAGGTCATGACGGTTTGGGTAGCCGGGGGAGGTGAGGAGAAGTCAGGGGTGGCGGTGAAGGAGGAGGTCAGCCGCGGGGGAGGTGAGGGAGGAGGTCACGAGAAGCGGGGTGAGGTGAGGAGGAGGTACGCGAGGGGGAGGTGAGTGGGAGGAGTCACGCGGGCGGTGGGTGCGGGGGGAGTCAATCGGGGGGAGGTGAGGGAGGAGGTCATCGGGTGGGTGCAGGGAGAGGTGAGAAGGAGGTACGCGAACCAAGGGGATGAGGAGGAGGTCACGGGGGTGGAGGTGCGGGTTGAGGTCACGCGGGGAGGTGAGGGAGGAGGTCACGCGGGGGGAGGTGAGGGAGGAGTACGCGGTGGGTGCGGGGGAATTGAGGGCGGAGGTCAAATGCAGGGGGGAGGTGAGGGAGGAGGTCACGCGGGGGGGTGAGGGAGGAGGTCACTGCGGATGCGGGGGGGAGGTGAGGAGAGGTCACGCGGTGGGGAGGTGAGGAGGAGGTCACGGCGCACATCGGGGGGAGTGAGGGAGGAGGTCACGGCGGGGGGAGGGGGCGGGGGGGAGGCACACACTCGACATGGCAATTCTGGGGAGCGTCTTTGTGATTCTAAGAGTTGTCGTGATGCTGGCGGTGTGTCATCATTGAGATACTAGATGTATTATAGCATAGATATATGGTGTATATATATATACATATGATATATGGATAGATATACATGGTGTTTTACACTTACGTGTTCGTTGTCGCAGGCGCTCGAGGCAGTCATGATGAGCTCTCGCGAGCCGCTAGAGTGGCACTTCAAGCAGCTCGACCACTCGATCGGCCTCAGCTTCAAGGCCAACTTCAACTTCGCTCTCGTCGGACACCTCCTGAAGGGCTTCCGGCATCCCGCGCCGAACACTGTGAGCCGTACGATCCGCGTGCTCAACATGATCCTCAGCACCGTCGCGAAACCCTACAGCAGGTACGACGCAGAGCGGGAGGTGAGGGGGAGGGAGGAGGAGGGGAGGGAGGAGGAGGGAGGAGGGGGAGAGGGGGAGGGAGGAGGTCGTGTGTGGAAATGCGTGTGTGTGTGATCATTCATTGTGCGTGTGTGTGTGTGAGCATTAATTGTGTGTGTGCATTAATTGTGTGCGCGATATATCTACCTCCCCACCATGCTAATCGCTGATATTTCACTCGTTCTCTCCCCCGCCGCCATCGCCGCTGCCGCCGCTGCGCGTTCGTCAAGCAGAGACAAGTTTGAGGTGACTCCTGAGTCGGTTCCCTACCTCGCCGCTCTCGTGTCCGTGTCGGAGGAGGTGCAGAGCCGCTGCCACCTCAAGCACCGGCTGAAGAACACGATGACGGAGTCGGCTTCCACGGACAGCATCGGTGCCGAGCTCATGACACACCAGGTACGTGGGTGGGGGTGGGGGCGGGGGCGGGGGCGGGGTGGGGGAGGGGGATCATGCCTTGAGGTACATGTGTGCGAGCATTCATTGTGCGTGTGTACAAGGGGTCACGGGAAATACCATATCGCACGTAGTACCACTAAGTACGTATGATGCTTCTACTGACCCCCCTCCCATCCACCCATCCACCCAGGACATACGTACCTCCACCACATGCAGATTTTACTGGCGCATCACTTGTTTATAAAGGCGAACTAATGTAAACTAACATGAACTGACATGAACTAACATGAACTAATGCGAACTAACATGAACTAACATGAACTAATGCGAACTAACATGAACTAACATGAACTAACATGAACTAATGCGAACTAACATGAACTAATGTGAACTAACGTGAACTAACGTGAACTAATGTGAACTAACATGAACTATTGTGAACTAACATGAACTAACATGAACTAATGTAAACTAATGCGAACTAACATGAACTATTGTGAACTAACATGAACTAATGTGAACTAATGTGAACTAACATGAACTATTGTGAACTAACGTGAACTAATGTGAACTAACATGAACTAACGTGAACTAATTGCGAACTAACATGAACTAACATGAACTAACGTGAACTAATGTGAACTGATGTGAACTAACATGAACTAACGTGAACTAACGTGAACTAACATTTTATGCGAGAATGTGTTTCTTCGTCCGTGTGTGTGTGTGTGCGTGTGTGTGTGTGTGTGTGTGTGTGTGTGTGTGTGTGCGTGCGTGCGTGCGTGCGTGCGTGTGTGTGTATCGCGTGTGTTCCGCCCCCCGCAGGTCTGCACGACCGCGAGCACGTGTCGTCACACCGCGCCGAGTCACACACCCGTACGCAACAGCAGCTCAGCTCCCGCAGAGACGGGCGGGGCGGCACCGCCGGCACGGCGACAGAAGTCGTGGGACCTGCTCGACCAGAACAACCTAGCTATCGCACACCTGCAGGTAGACAGAGAGAGAGAGAGAGAGAGAGAGAGAGAGAGAGA
>NW_014577986.1:90263-91927 GCF_000485595.1 Priapulus caudatus
GAGAGAGAGAGCATATTGATACTAAATTGTTGCTAAGTCTGCTATGTGTAGTGTATAACATGTAATATTAAAACACGTGATATATTATCGTGTAGTATGAAATCGCGTGCATGTGGCATGCAGTATGTTATACTGAATAAAAAATTATGTACTAACATTATCGTAGAATGCGGCGTTGCACGTCTGCCGCGTATAGTTTCTCTACCTTGTAGTAACTTCTAACGTACTAATCTCGTGCATGCACCGTTGCCCCGATGCATACTCTCTTCCGATCGTTACATTCCATCACATATCGCTCCGTCAGGAATTGTGCGAGATGTGTGTCGCAGGGGTAGAAATTAACTTTTGAACAAGGGAGTCCAATGGANGATTGTAAAAAAAAAATTTTTAATTTAAAATTTAAAATTTTATTAATATAAGGATTTATTAATACTAGGTTGAGAGGTTATTGTCTTGTACATACGTTAATTATAGTTAATTATAATTATAGTTTATAGATCGCTTACACATGAGGTCGCTAGTAGCGAGAGTTGTTCGACTGATTGTTTCGTCGTCGCGTTCTCACGTAGAAGTCTCCGGGCGGCGGCCAGCCCGGCCAATCGAGCAGCCCGAAAACGTGGCGCAGCCTCGACCTTGAGCAGGGAGCCGGAGGGCGTCCTCTATACAAGACGCAGCGCAGTAGCTCCATGCCGACGCCCAGGACGCACAAGTCAGCCGAGTTGGCCGCGCAGAAAGGTGAGAGAGCGGCGGCGCGTGCAAACGCGCAGCGGGTAACGGTCGCCACGGCGACGACAAACAATTTTAGCGCTGCCACAAGTGAAAATCAACGATGATCATAACGTCCACTAGGTGACGCCACAGTCGAGGTCGTCTGCTGGCACGTCTCTGCGACGTGCCGTTGTCGTCGGCGATACTCGTCGTAGGCGAAAGCATACGGGGAAATTATCAATAGTCAATATTATCAACAGTGATCGATATCGTCGGCAATAATCGTTGTTATCATCGTATTATTAACGGCAATCGACGATCGATCCTGTTATCGTCTTCATTACCGGTGACCCGTTGTTAACGTTAATCTTAACCTTGCCACCCTGACCTGTGTCCTGTCCCAACGTGCAGCAAGCTAACTCTCTATCTAGCCGTACACTGCTACTGCACTCATCGTACGCAAACTAAGTATATAACTGTGACTCTAGGGTAGATTTACATTGTATTACTTCCTCCTCGCGTCATGGCGGTGGTCACATGCGTCAGTGTTTCGCACGTTCGGCAGGTATGATGGCGGAAGAGTCGGCGCCGAAGGAGCGAGGTAACCGCGTGTCCGTGTCGAACGAGAACAACGTGCTGCTTGACCCAGACGTGCTCACCGACTTCCCGACCAAAGCTCTCACGCTCACCGTGCTGGTAAGGTCTTCCTCCGTCTCACCCTGTCTCCTTCTCTCCCTGTCTCCCTATTCCCCTCTCCCCCTGTCTCCCCACCAAAGCTCTCACGCTCACCGTGCTGGTAAGGTCTTCCTTAATGTCTCCATGCCTCCCTGTCTCCCTGTCTCCCTGTCTCCCCACCAAAGCTCTCACGGTTACCTTGCTGGTAGGGTCTTCCTCCGTGTCTCCCTGTCTTGCTATCCCCCTGTCTCCCTGTCTTGCTATCCCCCTGTCTCCCTGTA
>NW_014577986.1:92682-125551 GCF_000485595.1 Priapulus caudatus
TCTCTTTCTCTCTCTCTCTCTCTCTCTCTCTCTCTCTCCCTCTCTCCTTCCATTAGCTGTCCCCGCTCAGCGTACCTCTCTCTCTCTCTCCATGCAGGCGACACTGGTGCGTAACACGACGGATGAGAACGAGGCGCGCATTCTCTACGAGTATCTCGCCGAGGCATCCGTCGTCTTCCCTAAAGTTTTCCCCGTCATGTGAGTAGATGCGTCGCGTCGCCGTGGCAACGACATCGCGACGCGATCCAGGGACTGTGGGGGGCGTCACCTTTTGCTCAGTGCAGTTTGATGAAGAACTTTCTATAAACTCAGAAAATTTAACCCTTTACTTTACAACAGATGTTTTACTTTATTTTTATTCGTAAAATTTATTTTAACGAGTTTAAAACTTAAACATTTTTAACGGTTTCATGTAACGTCGTTTCGGTTAAACTAGCGGTTTTCAGGAACCTAACAACGACATTAATGGGGCAATTTGTAAAAAAATTCCTAAAAACACTAAAAGTTGGTAAAAAAAAATATTTTATTCACCGTCCATCTTTGTCGTGGTTTTCGGGATTCCTAACTACGACGCTAACGGGGGGAATTGTCACGTATACGTTGTATATCAAAAAAATGCTTACCGTCCGTCCGTCCGTGCGTCTGTCGTCGCTTGCAGACACAGCCTCGTGGACGCTAAGATCAACAGCGTGCTGGCACTCTGCCACGACCAGGTAATCCTGAACGCTGTGCAGAGCATCATCCAGAACATGATCGCATACGAAGACTCGTCCTCGCAGCAGCTGCAGCTCAGCTACCTGCAAAGTACGTCTGCCACGCTGCCGCGCCGGGGCCGGGGGCGGAGGAGGGCCGGGGGCGGGGGCGGGGGCAGAGTCACGCTCTGGCTCAGGTTTTGGAAAATGGGGAAATGTTTTTCGGGTTGACTTGTCTACTGTGATTGCTGGCTGTCGTATCGGTGCGGTGTACTTACGTGTGGTTCATACGTTGCAGGCTGTGGATTCGGAGGGCTTTGGCGGTTTGCGGGGCCTTTTTGCAAGGTGAGTGCTCAGGTCGACTCAACACGCATTGCCGGTTCCCGTTTTCAACGTGATTTCCTGTACTGTCTGATGTAGCCACGTTTCTAACGCTCACTTGTTCGTCAGAGCCGATGGCGAGCAGCGATGTTTGTGGTTGTTCACTTGTTTGTTGCAGACGACGGTGTGCGACCCGCGTTTCTAGCCGTTCACTTGTTTATTGCAGGCGTCAGTGAGCAACCCTCGTTTGCAACGCCCCCCTTTTTTGTTGCCGACGTCGGGTGTTTCTACGCGTTCGCTTGTTCTCGTTGCCGACAACATGCATCTTTGACGTTCGCTTGTTTCTCGTTGCCGACGACGGCGAGCCCGGACAACGCCGAGCTGTTTGTGACGTTCGCTTGTTTCTCGTTGCAGACGACGGCGAGCCCCGACAACGCCGAGCTGTTTGTGAACTGCCTCGAGGCGATGGTAGAGACGGGGTTGCCCGGGGACGATGCGGAGCAGCTGTCGCAGTACCCGAGCACACTCTCCGTCTCCTCCAACCTCAACCTCTCCTCCTCCATGTCCAGCCTCACGCTGAGCTCCCCGACCGAGAAGGAGGTCACGGGGGTAAGCAAGGTCACGGGGAGGTCACGGGAGTAAGCGAGGTCAGCTGGAGGTCGCAGGGGTGAGCGGGAAAGCGGGGGTAAGTGGGGTCAGGGGGAGGTCGCAGGGATCAACAGGGTCAGAGGGAGGTCATGGGGTTAAGCGAGATAACGAGTAAGCCAGGTCACGGGATGAGACGGGATGCTTGCGGATAAATGCGCGATTCTGGCAGGCGCAAGGGTTACGAGTAACGACTAACTCAGACGAAATTTAAGAAATCGAGGAATTCGCGGGAATCGGTCTCGTGTCGGGGGCGCGCGTCTCGGCGAAACGCCAACCGAGCGGTCGTCCGAGATCGCGCGCGGAAACCACGAACCTGAGATGCCTGCCGCCGCTTATGTCTGTCTTTCTCTCTCACGCGTCCTCTCTGCGCAGGTGCTGGAGTACTCGCAGGCGAACGGAGCGACGAACAGGATGCGGCACGGCTCAGCGAACCAGGTGTGCAAGCAGCGATCGGTCGGCGGCAGCTTCAAGCGCAAGAGCTCCAAGAAGAACGGCGCAAACCCGCAGACGCAGTACGAGTAGTCGCAGGGTCGCCATGGAGAGTCCGTTGCCGCGGCGACGCAGCCGCAGTGGTGACTGTTCCTATGAGGATGTCGGGGCGGCGTCTGCTGGCTCGACCTCTGCGGTAAACTGTTTGACCTTTGAACCCGGGTCGCGCGGCGGCCGGCTTTACCGTGCCGGAGCGTCATTTGTTGGGGATGAAGGAGAAACTTGTTGAGATGCGAACCGTCTCCTCCCCTCTCCCCTTCCTCTCCAGGCGTCGTCGCATGGCCGGGCGGCCGGGCGGCAGACGCGTGCGAGAGAGACGAGGCGGCGTTATATTTGCCAGTCATTCACGACATTCGTAAAATGTATTTTTATGCCTTCCTAGTGGGTCTTAGCAAGAGACGGGAGTTCTGCAGGAAGTAGGCTTATACTGATGGTGAGACAACAGCGAGGGAGGTGAGGTGAGAGAGAGAGAGAGAGAGAGAGAGTGAGTGTGTGTGAGAGAGAGAATGAGAGAAAGAGAAACAGATTGAGGGAGTCAGGAAGAGTGTGTGAGTGATAAACTGTGAAAGGAGGGTAGGGGAGAGAGAAATAAGAGAGGAAAGGGCAAGGGAAGGTGCAGAAAGACAAAAGAGGTAGGGAGCACGTGTGTGAGTGAACAAAAGTTTGAGAGGGAAGGGGTGTGTGTATCTGTACGTGCGTGTGCGCACGTGTGTGAGAGGGAGAACGACAGACAGGGACAGGCAGAGATAGTGAGACAAATAAAGACAGAGAGAGTTTAACATGCCAGGTCATCACTGGCATTCGTCTATCATATATCTTTATTTGAGATTTATCCTATTAGAATCTTAAATCCTTTGCTTTGTGAATCATCGTTACCCTATTTTATGTGAAGAGGGAGCAATTCCCATATTTTGTCATCTAGAATCAATGAGCCATTGTTGCATTGTACAGTGTAATGTAAAGAGAGATGAATGCATGTGCCGCATTCTGGTTGGAGGAATTCGCATTAATCGGCTTGGAATCTGTTGTTGCCATTGTTGTTATCGTTGTTGTACCTAAAAGATGAAAAGTTATATATTTTGGTTTCGATTATCGTACTCTCGTGTTGTTGTGAGTTTTTTCCGGCTCGGGGGAGCTTCGTACGCGGCACCTCTCCGTACACGCCGCGGCGCCTCTCCATACGCGCCGCGGCGCCTCTCCGTGCGCGCCGCGACGCCTCTCCGCACGCCGCGGCATTAGTGCACGCGTGAGGAGAGCCGGTGCGGACGGAGAGCGTAGTACAAACTCCCGAGAGTCGGCTCGACGAAGGTGACCACTGTGTTTAAGTTTTGCCGTCTTCGATCGCGGGCTCTGCGAGGGATGCATAAAGCGTGTGGGAAGCGATGATCGTGTGTGAACCACGCACACCCTTACTGTTGACAGATGTAGTGGGATGCAAATGGTTTTCACACTTACTGCTATCACCTTGAGTGGCGGTGTTTCATCTGTCCTTTAATCTAATGAATGGACGTATGTGCGAGCGAATTATCCACACGCCCTGTCAGAGGACATTGTTGCCTGGTCGTTCGGTCGGTCAGTCTCGCCCAGTTTGTAGGCGGTTTGTCACGCGTGTGCACGCCAAAATGGCGGATATGCAGCAGTTCGCTGCTACTCGTTATTTTAGAACGTTCTATCGCAACGCTGATTGGCTATGGCTGCGTGATGTCACGCACAGCAGGCAGATAGGGTAGTTCTATCCTATCGACGATGTGTATCACTGCACGTTTCGTCGCTTTCTTCTCGGCTCTCTATGCATTCCCGCAGAGCAAGTCGGTCAGGGTCGATGGCGTCTGTGTCAAGGTTATGTAACTTGTGAATGTGTAATCTACTGAATTCGCTCGCTATTGGCGTCTGTCGCGCCGTAAACTTTCGTCGCATAACTGCAGATCGAGGACAGCGAGAATGTTTTATTGAGAGTTCGATCCTTCGATCGAATTCTTCCTAGAAGATAATTGACAGATTTTGTGATAAGCACAATCACAACGTTTGCACACGATGTTACTAAAGTATTTTTTCCCCCCGACGGTAACAGCATATTTTTTGTCTTTAAATTTGTCTAAATAATATTTTGCTGTTTTCGTTGGTTATTAACTGTTGCTTCATACATAAATGCAAGTCTATTTTACGGTGCCAAAAAGATCAAAGTAGCATTTTATCACGAGTGTTATGTTCATCTCTACAATAACTTAAATTCCAGGAGCATGTATATTTCAACCTCATGAAGTGTCGTTTTTCTTTTTCTTTTTAATGGCTGGATGTAATTTGTCCCCAGCCGGACGTAGTGAAATCATGAGTTCATGTGAGCAACTTGTTATAAGTGGAATATTGTGAGTGATCGTCGTAACAGGAATCTGTACACGAACTGGCAATTTCTCGTCGTAGATATATTTCTTCGTTGGTCTCGTGGGGCGGTGAGTTGTCAGGGGTTTCGTCCGAGCTGCGTGCATTTATGCAGTAGAGAGAGAAGCTTCCAGCACAGCAGCAAGAGCACACGATTTGTGTTGTAGGTCTTAACAGGTTAAAGTGCTGCCGCTGCAACAGCTATATGTATATATATATATGTATGTATGTATATTATATACACGTTGGTTTTTGGCAATCTAGCATTCACTGTGACAGGGGTCTATGGTTGTAATGGTGGCAGTGTGTGAAGAGGGCTGCGCCGGACATTTTTTCCCCAAATCAAAATTACGTTTAACCTCGCATATTCGATCTGCATACGAAATCCTGTCAGTGACATGACACGATAGTTTGCTGCGGATGCTAGCTACGTGCATCGTGAAGCATGGCCGCAAGCATCGTCAAACACATTTCGCGCGGTAGGCAGCAACTCTCTTAGCAACGTCCAAGTACCATCATGGCGTACGTGTAAAAATTTAAATCTATAATTATTACAGCAACTTTTAGCAAGTAATATTGTGTATATTATTTATCTAATAAATGTCTAAAATTCATTAAAAAAACAGCTTGGATTCCGTGTTTGAATGTACCCTATATTATTTGCATGGCATACAAATAGCAAAAAATGAATTTTTTAATTCTTGGATTTTTTGGAGAAAAAATTATACAGATATTTTATACAAATGAAACTATCGTTTTATTTAGGATCCTTTGACAATTAACATCACGTGAACTACTTGGACGTTTACATTTATTTATCTCTTCGACGATTGCTGTAAACTTTCGTATATAAAAGACAACATGATATCCACAATGAAATTTATCTGCATGGTTCCCATGACTGAAGGAATGCTAAAATTGGCCACAATACTCTATCCTTCATAAACACCTTAACTGTAAAACACGATTCTGGGCCAATATTTTAGGTTGCTGTAGCACCAAAAACGTGAACATACTCATACAGATACGTTCATGGTAGCGCTCATGACAACTTTCTCACACGATAGCCATACCCGTTTTAACGACAGGCATTCAGCCAAAACAAGGCACACTAAACAGCATATGTTGCTGCTACAGTCCAATCTACACTATGACACTGGTTGAATATATACCAACTTAAGACAAGGAATGCCAAGAAAACATGCATCGAGTTCTATAATGGTTCGTCGGTGCTCGCTGCCAAATCTTGCCCACTGTCACGTGAACTGCTCAGGAATATGACATCATCTGCAACGAAATAACAGTATTTTTATTGGCAAAAGGAATAATAAATTGTTCATCAATGTTTTTTATAATTTGAAAGCCATTAATATTACAACTAATGCCACAGCTAATTGAGTGACTTAGATTACCTGTGTAAGGTCATTATATAAATTTGATTAAAAATAATTCTAGTTATAAATGCAGAGAATGCCCAGCAAAATAATATAATTCTCCATCTAGAGAATAAATGCTTACTCCCTATTTATCACACTTAGTAGACAACAATGGAAAGATTGAAAATCCGTTTTGACGCAAGTCAACGATAATGAGCAAGAAAATACACATCCACTCGAATGACGGGTTTCTGTAATCTCGGAAACGTGCGGCAAACCGCCGCTATACGAACCGGCAACGATGCTGGTTGTACTCCTCTGTACGCCGCTCGCGTCTGTGATCATTCCGTAACTCAGCCGACCGCTGACGTGAACACGCATGCTGAAACACACATGATTACACAGCAATGTAGCAGCGATGTAGGTTCAAATCACTCGAAATCCGATGCGCGTGTAACGTGTAAACCACACGAGATTCCTGCCCTACCTACTCGTGGCTTATGAATGACATAACTTGAAGTATATGGCACATGTAAGCGAAACATGAGTCTTATTTCACATAATGTCACATACAGGTCACATATACGTGACATACATTTGCGATAGTGACATGAACATGACACATAAGTACGTTTTGTAAAGAGATAAGCTGCCTAAACCATGCAAACGACAACACTCGCTTGTTTTACAATCCCTGTGTATTCTCCAGTTCATTAACAACCACTTGAATTGTACAAGGTGCACAGAAGATATAGTAACGATGCTTACCCTTTCTTCAGGTAATTCATCATTGGTTCTCTGAGAGTGGGCTTAAATATACTGATGCGATGCCACTCTGCCTTCTGTGTCCGCTCTATAACAAAGCAAATTACAATATTACGTTCTAACTACATAGTCATTGCATGATATTAATCACTTCGTTGTTGTTTTTTGTTGAACTGCTACACATAGAACATGTTGACTGTTAATTACCTTGATTGGCATCTGTGTACACCATGTTTGTTGCCATGGAGAATATTACAACTGGGTGCTGTTCAGTTCCTCGCAGCATTGGATCTGCACCTACTCTTCCAAGTAGTGTTACCTGATTTATACCTGCAGCAGCAAACACAACACATACACAACACATACACAAATAAATCTCGAAAGACTGAGGAATGCACAGACAGATTGATGGACAGACAGAAAGACAGGCAACTCGATAAGACGACACACCCATGGTAACATGCAGATATTGGGATTGACATAGACATGCAAATGTATATACATATCGATATATTTCAAACAAACGGATGTGTATTTTGAAGCATCTACATGTGAACTACATCGACAGACAAGGGTCATAGCTAGAATGGAAACGGGGGGCGGGTGGCACTTGCCCCCTCCCAGATAAATGCCCCTAGCACAAACTGTGCATGGCTTTGCTCCCCCCCCCCACACCTCCATAATGACTTAGCTATGCCACTGGCACTGCATACTCACATTTCTCATAGGTTTGTCGTAACGTAGCCGATGTGCAGAACTCTCTCTGTAGGGTTGGAATGAGCTAGAGGGAAAATAGCTGTTCTTTTACTTTTAGTACTGTCTACTGAGCAATGAAATACACTTTACATGTCTTTTGTATCTCCAACGTAGGGGCAATGGCTAGGGGTCAGGTTAACCCGACCAGGCTGTGTGACTAACGTCCAATTGACAATACACCTATTCTAACGGTAGCTATTCTACCGGTATTCTAACCCTAGCAGTAGCAATAGCCAATACCGTTTCTTGGAGCTAGGGGCCAGGTATGACCGACACTGCGACAGTCGACACTGACACTGTGCCGCAATGCTCTGGATATTGTATATCCTGTTTATGTACATATCTAACTCTATTAATAGGTACCTGCGACACGACGTTTCTGAACATTTCTGTCTGTGGCTTGATTACTATCTTGATATGACTGAACACAACAACAGATCACCACAACATGTGTCGATTCACGTGGTCGTGAATTATGGGATAGCTATGACCCATGACCTATGACATATCATGGAAATCGCAGCTTTCAAGTTCCCATGCCATGGCATATGCATAGAAGAAAAATAAATGCGTTCATCAAGTTTTACATGATATCAAAACTTAAATAGAATTAATTGATGACGCTGTGGCCACAGTTCAAAAATTTTACAACGAGGAGTGGCAGTATTTAGGCAAACAAATCATTACATTGCCCTGATTGACAGGGTACATGACCCAGGGCACCGGTTACCGGCTGTACATGCATGTTTCGTTGCAGGAAAGACTGTTCACTTGACCATAATGGCGAATCTCGTGCAGGTATTTTTCATTACGGCGATGTTTGGCCGGCATTTATCATGTCGTCGTCGATTAGTGCAATATCATTTATGTAAATGATCAACGCGTCAACGACGGTTACTGTTATAGTATTAACGTGGCACCTTTGTGTTGATGGAGATCGCCAATGTTATTTGTAGTGCTGTGCATGTACATAAGCGTGTCTTGATACGTGACACATGACATGTGTGATCACTAGGCTCTACATCAGTACATGGCGCAATTCTAGTGTGGGAACCCGGGTCTCATCATGCATCACGTGTACATCCCCTTCATGTAAAGTGAAATAAATACACGACAACATACTTGCTACTTAACAAATTAAACAATTACCGTTTGTAGGACATAGCAATATAACTAGTAGCACTGTAAGCAGGATATTTGAGAAGGCATGCTGTTTATGGACGGATGGAGTGGGGAGGGCGCGGGAGGCTTGGCAGGTTTAACCAATTGGAGTCATATACGCGTGTCATAAGCAGCCCCCAATACACAGGTACACTCGATCGGTTCGGAGACATACGTTAAGGTGGGTGGGACTGTGGTGAGATTGTCGAAATTAAACAGCTGGAAATTAAGGCATGTTGATTAGGGAGGTAAGACAAGGACGAAGGAATATGACACATGTCCCAAATTAGCTTCAGCTTTGAAGGCATATTGGAACCGGTGTTTAATTAGAGGATTGCGAAGAACCCTGATATAAGTATGACTGATAACTGTGTGTTTTATTAGCCAAGTGATATCCTGAAGGAATTGGTGTTGAAAATCACAACATCAAAGAGGCGAGAAAGAGAAAGAATCCTTCTGGCTGTGACATCACTTTTGGAGAATGGAAAAGGTAGATAAATAGTTGTTATATATTTGGATATAAATTTGATAATGAATGTGATATTTGTTAAGGCAACACATAATACACTCACGTGGCCAGCTTCTTCTCTGTGTATTACAATATTCTATATTATATAGATGTTCAAGACAATACCGTAAAAGGAATACTGAAGACCCTTTCACTAACCCTGTCAAGGTAAGTTCGCAACTGTGTTTTAACTGCAGCACGTCACCTTATGTAATTCATATTGTCATCATTTGTTGTGTATTCCTCTCACAAAATCTTACACTGTTTGTGTTTTTCATCGAACATATTCTGCGACTCTGCTTAATTTATTCGATATCACCACTGCATTGGTTTGATGCTCAAACGTAGTGTAATAAATATTTGAATTTCATGGCATTGTCAGGTATCAGGACAAGAAATCGCGACAGTATGTGGCGAAAGTTCTTGTATCTCTGGCGTCCAGCAACGGTCCGGCGACGCTGTCCTGCATGACCAGTGTCCTGTCCGAAATCAAGCAGACGTCGGTTGCAACGTGAGTACTGCAAGGCGACCAAAGAGTAAAGTACGAAACTGCAGTTCGATTACGGTCGGGGTTTGTACATTGTACACGTTTGTACAACTTTAGTTATGCCTGTTACGGAGTTCGTACACTGCCCCCACGAAGCCTAATAGAGCTGACAAATATGGTTTTGCGATTACGACACAGGTATTGGGACGATAAGGTATTGGGACTTTACGAATCAAAGTAGACTAGCATCGATGTGGGTTACACGTGCGATTGTGTTGGTGTAAATATTTTGTGCAACTTTCGTTGTGTTGACGCTACAGTCAGTCGACGTCGCGCCTATGCCTCAGCGCTCTCGTGTGGACGGCCATCGTCTGTAGAAGCCTGTTCAAGAGCGCGGATGATTGTAAAGAGCAGTCGTTCACCAAACTGGCAAGTAGCTTTAATTAACGTGACGATTCTTCGCAGTGCACAACGATTTAAACGAATCTAAGAGCTAGAGCAGCGGGGATGCTGCAGTGAAATTATTGTATTGTATTGTACAATAACGTATTGTATTGTATTGTCTAGATAACATGCGAGGTGGGATTCGAGAGATTAGTGGGCGCGGGCGGATGTTTATTTAAAAAATAGAATTCTATGTCGCCGTTCCGCTTGCACGACAGTGTGTGGCGATCATCGGATCTTTAATCTTATACCATGTAGGTGGCGCTACAAGCACAGTTACTGGACGGGAGTCTCGCGGCGCGTAAGAGCGTTCTCTCGAAGAGCGCCTACAACAAACTACGACGAATATGGAAGATGGTGAGTGCAGGCTTACGCTCGCGGATGAAGAGGCAGGGTATGTCCCTCCGAGGTATTCCTTCCCTAAATGCTCAGCTCGAGTTAAACGAAAGAGGGATAGAGAAAAGCCTGGCTTTCGCGTTTCCTCGGGGATGTTTAGGGGTCATGACAACACTGGTGTGTCTGGTTTACATGTGACGGGTGGAGCTAACTTGTAGATGCCAGCTAACGAGGCTTCACATGATCGTGACACTGGCATGTCTGCTCTTGGTGTGCTAGCTACAGCTGTGTCTTAGATACTAGCTAGCGAAGTTACCCGTGACTCTGTACTCTCTGTCTAGATGTGTTGTTTACAGCTGAGTTGTAGTAGATGCCAGCTAACAACATTACGTGTGACTCTGTGTACTCTCTGCTGTAGGTGCCGGGGACGGCTGAGCTGTACGGTGATGCGATGCTAGCCGGCGACGCCGGGATGAGCGGAGTCTGCATGCTGGCGTGTCTCATGCGATTCTGGAGCGAGACGAAGAACGTTGCTGCCATCAGCAACTACAAGGTAAACAATGTAACGTCCCGCGAAGGACGTCTGCTGCATACTACGCATAGTCCTTGTTGCCGATGCCTGATGCGAAAGGGAAAGGCAGATATTATGTTATTCTCCACTTCTCTATGTTGTAGTGACAGGAACGAGTGACTCTTGCACGCTCTGTTCAAGTCGTCACTATCGTGATCACCGTTTAGCATTTGCGGTAGCGCGAGATGGATGATGCGTTTGTATCACGTGCGACGTGAGTTGTCGCTGCGCGTCACGTACCGATTCGTGACCGCATTAGCGATGTTGCCGGCTGTGCAATCGGCGATGTGACGCTGACTCACATACGATCTGTTGATGGCACCCACCGTGTAGTGGCAGTGTGAGTTGCGTGTCTGCGTGGGTAGCTGTCGCGGATAGCTGTCGTGTGTTTTGCTGACTCGCCCGCATCGTTGTTCTTTACAGAAGCGTTTCCTTGAGGTGTACATTAAGGTTGTACTGAGCAGCAAGACTAGACCACCGGTGCACATCCTGGTAAGATATCTGGAATCCTCACGACACACACACACACTGAATAGCTCACTCTTGCCAGTATGTGTCAGTGATCGACTGGGTTTAATAGATGATCGCTCGACTGTTTGACAAGTTCTTCTAAAATGTTCCTATCGATAGGTCAGACTTTTGTGTGACAGCTTGCGTAGAACTGTGTGTATGCTGTGCATTAGAGTGATTACATGTGTGTGTGTGTGCGTGCGTGCGTGCGTGCGTGCGTGCGTGCGTGCGTGTACGCGTTTGTGCGCATGTGTACATGTGTGTGTGTGTGTGTGTGCGTGTACGCGTGTGCACGTGCGTTGCCGGTTGTGACGTGTCTCATTGTAAATGATCTTTCTAAGGAGTGGAGCAAGTGGCTGCTGCGGCATGCCACTCACGAGGAGTTCAAGGGCATCTTTCTCCCCGCCGTGACGAAGGCAATGCTCAGAAGTCCTGAGATCATTCTCGAAGGTAGGTCCTCTCCCAGCGCTCGAGGAAAGACGGGTGACCTTGCTTGATTGAATTGTCTTACGGTTCGAGCAGAAGATGTTAAAATAGCGATGGTTTTCACTCGGTGATAGGGTTGTCACGTTTCCATTGCAGGCGTGGGTCATCTGTTGTCCGGACTTTCCATTGACCTGAGTGCGTATGCATCCGACCTGGGAAAAAACATCGGAAGTAAGAGAATTGCAATACATATTATTTTTAAGTCGAGTTCTACTATATTATGTTCCGTCATAGAGTGATGAGACTCGAGCTCTGTTAGTGGCCACCTCCATACAATACACTTGTCCGTGAGGGACACTTTCAGGGGTTCCCTTGGGTGACCCTTCCATACAGGTTCGGATATCATCTATTGCATCCTCGGTCGTGCCTGAATTTGTGGCGACGTTCTCACTAGTTTGTGACGTCATTCGTTTGCGCGGTTCTCTGATACCTCGTCGTTCGTACGGCGAGATTCGGAACACCGTGATACATGCAGTACGGAACACTGTGATACATGCGGTTCGGAACACCGTGATACATGCAGTACGGAACACTGTGATACATGCGGTTCGGAACGTCGTGATACGCGCGGTTCGAACGTAGCGTTGTTCTTTGCAGCGAACCTCTACTCGAAGGACGAGGGGAGTCGCGAGGAAGCGTGCGTCGCCACCAAGCATCTCGCGAAGCAGTGCAGTGATCCGGATGCCATCGAATCGCTCACACGCCACTACTTCAGCATCTTAAACGGTAGGCGTCACCGTCGTGTTGCCACGACAACGCATTCGCGTGCCAACAGCCGCCTGTGATACAATTGTGGTGAGAGTACACGGCATATTGTAGTTGCAACAGCAGCCTGGTAACGCTACGAAGCTCTTTGATATCATTGCGATAATTCTAACCATTCTTACAACGTCCTGTGATGTACAACAGGAGTTATTATAGTAGTTACAACAGCTTACAACGTCCTGTGATGTACAACAGGAGTTATTATAGTAGTTACAACAGCTTTTTAAGATGCTTACGATAGCGCATATTATACAACAGTTTCGGTTATAGTTACAGCAGCCTCTAATATAAAAACAAAAATACTCTATACAAATCAATATAAAAATCACTTTATACAAAAGTAAAACTACTCTGTTCTTACAAAAGCCCATAATATACAGCAGCTGATATTTTAGTTTCCGTCAGCTCGTAACATCCTCGTAGGAACCACTCGGCGAACTCACCCGCGTGCTTCTCGTGTTACCCTGGTTTACCAGAGCCGCGTCGTTGCTTCTCGTGTTACCCTGGTTTACCAGAGCCGCGTCGTTGCTTCTACGTCGTTGCTTCTCGTGTTACCCTGGTTTACCAGAGCCGCGTCGTTGCTTCTCGTATTACCTTGGTTTACCAGAGCCACGTCGTTGCTTCTCGTGTTACCCTGGTTTACCAGAGCCGCGTCGTTGCTTCTCGTGTTACCCTGGTTTACCAGAGTCTCATCGTCGAGCGTCTTGTCATTGTTTGTGCTTGCAGGAGCCGAGGGTAAGTTGTCGTTGGCGGCGCAGCGTACGAGCGTGCTGAGCGGCATCGGCAGCCTGTCGAACAACGCGGTGGCCGGGAGCGCGACTCAGAGCCTCACCGCGGCCGTCGCCGACATGTTCGTTCCTCTGCTGCAGCAGGAAGGTAGGCCAGCATCCCCGCAGCATCCCGCCTGTATTCCCAAACATCCCAGCATCCCCACAGCATCCCGCGCCTGTATTCCCAAACATCCCAGCATCCCAAACATCCCAGCATCCCAAACATCCCAGCATCCCAAACATCCCAGCATCCCAAACATCCCAG
Organism: Priapulus caudatus; assembly: GCF_000485595.1. Taxonomy (NCBI): domain Eukaryota; kingdom Metazoa; phylum Priapulida; class Priapulimorpha; order Priapulimorphida; family Priapulidae; genus Priapulus; species Priapulus caudatus. The sequence continues at coordinate 106,412 of NW_014577986.1, forward strand.
CATCCCCAAACTGCCGCAGCATCCCAAACATCCCAGCATCCCAAACATCCCAGCATCCCTTCCCGCATCTTTCCGGCATCCCTCCTGTATCCCTTTAAGAATTTTGTGCAGCACGAGCAAGTTTCTCCAGAACGAATCAAAGCCTTTTTTGCGTAATAATAATAATAATAATATTCATGCATCTTTATCATAATAATAATAATAATAATAATAACAAATGGTGTAATCGACAACACGTAACATGGACGTCGTGCGCGTTCTTGTCACACTCTGCATGTTGTCGTTGTTTCAGTGCACGCCGGGCTTACGCTGGTGCAGCTGCGCCTGGCGGGCAGCTGTCCAGCGTGGTGCGAGCGATTCACCTAACGCGCGGTGCCGGACAAGCTCGTAGCGTTTCTTCCGACCGGCATCGCGCTCGAAGTCGTCGACGTCGGCCGTGGCGAAACGCCTAACCTGCTCTGCATGACGGCAGCCTCTCTCGTCGTGAGTGGTCTAGAAGCGCTCCGGAGTCGTAGGGATGCGCGGTCGTTAGCGTTACATTAGTCGTTACCTGCCTCTGTTGCATGAAATGCAGCCTTCTGCTGCATCGTGAGTTGCCACAGCGTCCCGGGTTCGTTAAGGGATGCTTCATGTCAGTGTAGCTTTAATTAGTCGTCTGTTTTTGGAGGAGATGGAGTCGCTGCAGCATCGCATGCGTCACACACATCTTGATAGAATGTGATTAATGAGCCAGTAGAGATTGGCGATGTATTAAATAAATCATACATGTAGTGTATGTATATGGTAACATGTTATATACATAAAGTTAGCGAAGTTATATATATATATATACAAACTGTATTGCACTTGATCTTGCTGACATGTGCTAACTTACAACTGGAGATTGACGACATATGTGGCGTGGTGTGTGTGTGTGTTGTGTGTGTGATGTGTGTGGGGGGGCGGTGACAATGTACTGAGCGGGCGTGGGCGATCGCGTCAGGACACTACCAACGTAGCGTGGCGGGCGTTTGTTTTTGCAGGGGATCAGCCCTGCTCAGGCCAGGGAGCTGCTGTCAGTGCTTGGCTGAAGACTGTAGAGAAGGGCCGTCAGTCGAACCAAGATGCTGCCTTAGTGACGGAGGCCCGTATGCGGCGTCGCAATCGCTCGTCAAGCTGCTGGCCTGTCTAACGCACGACATAGGTGCGCCATCGTAGCGATCGTCGTCAGTACGATGCGGACGCTTTTATTTTTTTAATTTTTTTTTCATTTATAATAGTATCTGATAAAGTTTCGAATAAAAAGGGGAATGAGTTCCTATGAAATGTGAATCGCTTACTCATCGTGGCGTGTTTTTTTTTAGATCAACCGAAGCGCGACGACTTTCTGAGGAAACAGATACATCGAGCCCCAAGAAGCAGCTGCTGGTGTCGGAGTAGTACGCTTACAGCCTGGAGGGCGGGCCCGTACTGACAGACGTGTCGGGCGTCCATGAGCGCTGGGACGCCAGCGTTATACGGTGCCGTCCACCCGACGCCACTCGGTCGAGTCTGCGCGCCTTCTGCGGCGTTTCCTCGGGTCCAGATCAGTGACGGAGACGCAATCCGAGCCAGCGCAACGCGGGCCCCTACGGTGAGATGACGCGCGCGCCCTGCGCTAGTAGGGAGCGGCTCCGCCGTGCGGTCGCGCCGCGAGGTGCGCAGTCTGCTTCAACGCGAGCTCTGGTCATACTAGTAACGTCTGCTGCGCTATCCGTACATGACGTCTCAGCAGCGCTGACTGCGGAGCGTCAGTATGCTGTGGCATGCGTAAGACATCACGCGTAGAAGAGTTCTCTGTACAGTAGTCGTAGCTACACATGATAGAAAAATTACTCGCCCGCACCGACTGACATAGATTGGCGTCATCATTTCCAGACTTAGCACATCTATTCTCTTCCCTCGCTCTAACTCATATTACCTCAGATATGACTTGATAATGAAGTATTCGTTTAATATTACATACTCCGGATTGATGAGAAGAATAACACAGAGTTAAATATATGATTTTAACCACGACGTCCGAGGACTTCCTGCTATTTCAACCTCACGTGGTGATTCCGTACGATTTCCCGAGCGCTAGAAATGCCGGTGTCTGACACCGCCTGCACAGTCGTTCGCGTTCAGAGAGCGCATGCAGCGACGACTTGCGGTCACGTAGCGTTGGAGTCAACGTGCGACGCGTCGTCTCGATACGGCGCGCGCGAGTCCGGTCGCTCAAACGTGCCAAGTGTCGTCGCATTATGGTTGGGCGGGCCAGGCCTCAGCCTCGCTCCTTCCTGAGCGCGGCGAGTGAGAGAACATGCTGGCGACGCAGAAGGTCCTGCGTCTCATTTGCTCTACAGTCCTTCAGCCAGGTCAGCTCGACCGCGCAGCTGCGCGCTTTGTTGCGTGTATGTTGTACAGTATTGGGTCTGCACTCGCGCACGACACGTTGCTGGTAAGCAGAATAATATGACTCTCTCGTTTGCGGTAACGGAATCTGCCAGTCTTGTATAACCCTGTGTATTCGTTTATGGGTTTGCTTTTGTGTATCATGTATCGTTATATTGTCATTATTATTTGTAGTAGTCAGTAATGCTCAACCCAGCCACCTAGCGCACCCATCACGTAACACTTCAGTGCAGGACAGCAGGTTCAGGCTACTATATCAACGAGCACCAACACAACCATCCAGTCGCGCACGCGCAAGCAGGCCAGTACGGACAGCAGCACGCAAGCAAGCAAGCAGGACACGCAAACGCACCAAGCACCAGCCCTGCACCCACAGCGCCGCCCCAAGCCCTAGTCCCAAACCACCTAGTAGTCATCATTATTCCCATACTATCTTCACTTCCAGACTCGTCTTGCTCTCTCTGCATAGCGTGTCGTAGGACTCAGCCTTAGGCCGATCCGCTCGATAGAGGACTAGTACACAAGTGTGCGAGAACCCTGACGTCACGACGTTATGTAATGATATATCTATATTAATTCGTAACTTGTATTCTACATGTATATGACGCAACGCAGATAAGCTAAGGCCGCAGCTGAGCGAACGCTAATCCTGATGGTGACGAAGGCTCATCAAACGCCGACTTACAGTCGTCGCAGCATCGCCTGTTACCTGGGGCTATTAGATGGACTAAATCCTTCAACTCCAGAGCCTCGAGATGGTAGCTTCCGGTGACACGTCGACTATCGTGCCAGTGAGAATTTTGTAGCGACCACATGAGCGGGACGGCACCACCCACCATTCTCCTCCACAAATGCAGATCGGAGTAAGGCCTCCGAGGGTATATATTTATACGTCGTATATATTCGTATCAATCGGAGTGTGCATTATGCGCAACGAGCGAACGGAGCACCACGTGAAATCGTACTACTGTGTACTAGTTCTTAATCGCTCGAATGGTGTAGAACGAGATAAGGCTAGAGTCTAATATTTAATGTAATCTGGGCAGATTTAGGCGAGGGTCAATCAGCGTGGCGATGAAACTTAGGGACTTCCAAAGGAGTGCCTCACGACATGACCGCACTGCGTGAACTTTCTCATGGAGAACCCTTAATAGCTCTTCTCTCTCCTCTCTATGAGACAGAGTTTCTCTCTCTCTGTGACAGGTGGCCATTTCGCTGGAACTGCAAGAATGTGGCATGGTGAAGTGGATCTATCGTGGCCCAGTACTTTCGTAAAGTGTTTGTGCCAAATTATTTTATTGTGTTTTTTTCGCATCGGCTGTAGTCATGGAGAATCTAGACCTTTGGACGGACGTGCTGTGGCTTGATGCAGCGTGGACGCGGGCGCAGTTTTGTGTCGCGAGCCACGCTGAACGCCATTGTCCGTGATGCTCGAGCGAGAACCCACGCTCGACGAGGTACGCTGCTCCGCGCCGCGCATCTCCGCCGGACGCTCTCCTTTGTCATGCGTATGCGGACGTCTATCAAACCCGGACTCATACGCCCGCGCCGACGTAGAACGCCCGCGGCTCTTCGCGACATCGCGCGCTATACCTGACGGAGATGAAATGCGCGCGTGCGGTTCTCAGTAGGACATGCCGACTGAGTAGAATTGGTCGCTTGTTCTACGCGGAGCTACGGGTGACTGACTCGCACCGCGCGTATAGTCGTTTGGAGCAGTGATGGTACTGTGGCGCTCGTCAATGTGAGCTCGTGTGGCTGGTAATGATTGAAACGTGAACGGCTACGGACGCTCGTCTGTTCACTGGTGCTACACATGCAATATCATATATCTTACGCCTAATATGTGTGTGCTTACATCTGACCCGCTGTCGTAACCTAACGTCTCTTGAGGACGCTGTAGCTCCCTGTCGGTCTGAGTCGCTCTACATGAGCGCGCGCTTCACGCGAGTGTGGTGCCCTAGGCGTCGGTGTCGCACTCGCACTAACATATCGTAGTACACTCTAGGACGACAGCTGTGCCCCAAAGTTATCTGGCCTTACTCAGAGTCATAAGTTCATATGTGAGTGAGTGACCTGATCTCTGTTGTGTTGCATTCTGAACCTGATAACCCACATCTATGTGTTATTTTGTCCACGTGTAAAAGCATACCTATACTCGTATATTACACATCACTCACTGAATAAATAAACGATAATAAAATACAATCAACTCTACAAAACGCATCCTGCGACGATCCGTAAATGACAAGTTACGTGAGGTGGAACTGAGATAGTATGTCTCATGTGTCCGAGGCTTATGTGTATTGATTGAGTCAAGTAGCATTCGGAGCTTGTCTGGAGAGCGCGTATACACACCGTTTTCCGCGTTGTGTGTTCTCCAGACGTGGCGCGTTAACGTGAGCTCCTGCCACGAGCATCGAGCATCTCCTGCGTTTAGACCGCGAGCCGCGCAGAATTGAGCCGAAGCGTCATCGAGTCAGAGTGATGCGCGTTGTGGCAGGGTGGAGAGCCGAGTACAGAGCGCGACCTCACAGATTGAGTCAGCTCGGTCGCGGAACTACGCCGTTCGTAGGCAGGGATCAACTCAGAGGTGCGAGCGTCATACGCTGAGCAAGGATGCCGTTCATTCGGGAGAGGATAGGCGGACTTCGCTTGGCGATGTTTCACTGGTGTGATTTTGCGCGCACGAAGAGAAGATGGTTTCTTGAGAATGAGAGTGAGACGATGTAGAAGGGATTTTTATGCGTTGCAAGGGCATTTGGGACTCGGTAGGTCACTGGCGGATGTCTTTCGCGTGGAGCTGTGCTCCTGTGGCTAGTATTAATAGCGCGTGAGCGATGTTTTGGGATGCTGGATGGTTTTGGTGGAGTTGAACTGGATGGTGGGGATGCTTTTGAGGGGGATTGAGATCATGAGCCGCCAGATTGCAATCAGTCATAGTGACAGGGCGAGTGGTACGACCTGTCCCTACAAGGCCTTCTTCTTTAGTGGCTATGCTGGGCAGGACGCTGCACGAGGAAAGTGGAGTATAGGGGGAGTTCGTACCTAGACCAGATTAGGCGCGGGTTGTTTGCGCGCTGGGCCGGTGATTGCTACAGGTGAGAAGCGCTTAGGGAGACTCAATCGTCGCTCGTGTTTGCAGGGTGCATCCAAGGATGAGGACCAGAAGGCAACAATCAAGCGGAAGAGAGCTAAGGGTGTCCACTAAGCCATCACAGAGACGCTAGCTTGCTGATCTTCACGAGCATGAGGGCGAAGAGACGTGAGCGCACACCTGTCCTGATCGCCACGTCGCGCATCGAGCCGTGAGGGCAAGCGGCCGGTAGCTGTCCGTCTGAAGTGATTCGACGGCGCAAGTCGTCGAGGGCCTGCAAACTGCGGCTGGAGAGGCTACAGTCACGCCTCGTCGCTCTCGTGCTCTCGTCAGGCTACAACGACACATGGCTATCCATAATAGTCTAGCTTCTTTAAACGATGAGGCGCGTGTCTGAGTGTGTATAATCGCGCAAGGGGTGAGCGTGTGGCGCAAAGTAAGAAAGCCCAACGAGACCGACGGGAATCGCCGAGACAGTCTTGTAATCGCAATGCGCAGTATAGATTACAAAGAACCGAGAGAAAGTTTAATTGTCAAGAACAGTGGCTTTCAAGGTATAAGAGCCAAGGTTAAATACGGAGTAAAAAGCCAACGACGGCGGGACCATTTTCCTTTATGTAATGACTCTAGGGGATATCTCGATGTATCTGAGCATTCATATTCGACTGGTTCGGTGCAGCACTGGTAAAGTCTCATCAGGCTGCTAGATCACGAGAAGCTAATACGACGGCGGGCCTGGGGTTAAAGCGCGCAGGAGACACGAGGTGATAGCAACGATCATTCGTAGCGCTGCGTGCTGTTATAGCACGTTGCAGGGAATTCGGATCTAATGGGAGCAACGATGCTTGCGTCTGGGTGTAGATATTGTGTCTACTACCGGTTGTGTGTAGTCGACGTGTCGTTGGTGAAGCGACACTTGGAGCCTCGCGCGCGTGTCTGGATAACAGCGCTATTCGAGTGGGTTATACTAGCGGTGTTGCGTGCTCGGTGTCCCCTTATGGCCGCCGCCGTTCAGCGTTGAACTTGTGCGTCGTCGTTTGTTGCTACTTGAGGAGCGCACGATAATGAAGAAGAGATGTGAGATAAGGTCAGCTCGAAGGATTAGCTGACCAGCGTGCGAAGGTATCGATGAAGGCCGCTCAGGGTATGTATGCTTTGAGACGCCGGCAATGGCTGTGAGATTGATGACGTCGGTATGACTGGATGGTCATGTCCTGCATGCCCATAATCGCGTCAAGAAGGATAATAGAATATGTATCAATCAACTCGTGCTATTGTAAACGATTATGATTTATTTAGGGTGGTGTCCTGTAGAGTAAGTGCACGAACCGTTGTAAGAGGTGTCTGTCCTTAGTTATGTTTGCTGACTGGTTAGTATTGAATAGGTGGTGAGGTGTGGGTCTCATCATCTGATACTTTTCTGGCGTTATTTTACTGGTTAAGTATATTTCTGTGGTTGTTTCTTGGTTACTCACGCATATACTGATGTCGAGATAATGTAAGCGCGGACTTTAGAGTATATTACATCAAATTATAATACTCCAGGCGATATATATATTATCATCGGGATGTTACGTCTGTAGTGATTATTGCTCGACCATGATTGTCTGTGGCGACTCGCTTCAGAGAGCCTTCTGATTTGGAGAGAGAAATGCTGTTGTACACATTACGTTAGTCAGACGAATTCCTGTTGATCGCAGGTCACATGGCGGGTATCGGCCGGTGTGCCTAAGGTATAAACGCGGCTTTGTCCAGAAGTGCTTAGCCTCGAGGGAACTGCTGATATCCGGCGGCTAGTGTAGCGTTCACGTAGGCCGTTACCAGGCTGCTGTGTGCGAGCTCGGGCACTGCACCCCACAACTCGAAAATCACGCGCTCTTCCTGGTAAGCCTGTCTCCTGGCTATGGCGGAGCACACTCATAACAGCGTGGTACGAACTTCCAACGAGCGCTCCCGGGTCTGATGTTGGCAGGCGCGTGAACACGTCTCGGACTATAGCGTTGTCAACAATGAATTAAGCGGATCGAATTAACACTAATATGATTAAAGCGACAAATGAATTATGATGAGAGGTCGCATACATAAAAATCGAACGAGATTAATTAATGCGATAAATAATGCTTCGAAAGAAAATAGTGAGACGAGAAATAATATATGACAGTTTACTACTCAAAGTAATTAGGCATATCAAAGCTTAAACTAGAGCAAACATGAGAATGAACCAAAATCTAGATGAACTGAAGAATTGGCTTTAAATGGTTAAGTGCATGAAAACGAACATCGACATATAATCGGACGCTCCATCAGCGCGACACCGTACTCAACCGCAATTTTCTTCGTCCTCGTTCCGGCGAGAGTAACGGCAGAGGTCTGCGCTGGAGGTTAGCGAGGCAGAGAGAGTGAAACGCCTAACGATATCGCCGAAACCGTCCGGGTCTCTACGGGACGTCCGAGATCCGTGAGTGTCATCTGTATGCGACTCGCATGGGCTGTCTGTCCGTGAGTCCTAGAGAGTTGACTCAGCCGGTGATGGTCTTCGCGAGAATCTCGCGCGTAGCGAACGGACGAGGTATCCAGAGACCTGTCACGGCGGTTGCCGGCTGCGTATGCTGGAGCCGGCGGCATATGATCGGAGAATGAATCGATGCCGACACAATGCTAGTGAGGAAACGTCGCCACATAGAGTTGTCCAGAGCGCACGAGAGCCGGCAGGGCGTGAGGCTAGGCACCATAGTAATAGGATACTCGCCGCAGACCTCGCTGATCGAGGATTCGGCCGACCACTAAACGGCAGACCCCCGTGCTGATAGTGATCCCCCATCCCCGGCGGAGACCGAAATCGGTATCGTCGTGCGGAACTGTAAAGGTTGGCACACGATAAAGCCACGGAGAGAAGAGCTCGATCGCTCATTCACTCGCCTACTGCACAGGAACATGAAGTATAGTACGAAACGCTCGACTTAAAATGAAACTATGTAGGTTGCAGAAGTTAACACTGCCTATCCTCCTGAATGTTTTTCCCCCCTCCCACGGCCCTCGGGGGATGGACGCATACGGCAACTGCGAGGTCCAATAGGGAGGGATCGGGCGGACAAGCAGGAATGGGACGCCGGAGGAGGGGGCACGACGACGTGATGTCTAACCTGCCACCAAGGTAAACGTTGACACCAAGAACCGCCTACGTGAACCAGACGTGAAAACCATCGCATACTTTTACATCTTCTGCTCGAACCGTAAGACCAAATTTCAATCAAGAAGGTCACTCCGTCTATTCCTCGAGCGCTGGAAAAGGACCTACGCTTCGAGAATGATCTCAGGACTTCTGAGCATTGTCGCCTTTCGTCCGCACGGCGGGAGCAGAAAGATTGCCTTGAGCTCCCCTCGTGAGTGGCATGCCGCGCAGCCATTGCTCCACTGCCTTAGAAAGATCATTTACAACTGGAGCATCACGTCACCCCATACGCGTGCAACCGGCCCACCCGGTAGGCAGACGGGGAGGAGGCAGGGCAGGTGACAGGCGAGGACGGCAACGACTCGTCCTCCACGCCACAGGTAGCGCAACGCCGAACACGCGCAGCACCGCACACGCAACACAACGTGATACACATGGCGCACAAAACGCGTACACGAACGCATGCATGCACGCAGCGCCGCACGCACCGCACGCACGCACGCACGCACCGCAACGCACGCACGCAGCGCACGCACGCACGCACGCTCGCACACCACTCGCCCCACGACGGAGGAGAACTCAGGGGTAGTGTGAAGGAGGACGGAGTAGCACGTGAGGCAGACGGATGAGGCGGAAGAGATTATCTACCCGTCTCAGAGATAAGACGCTGTACTACCCCGCAAGCTGTCACACAAAGTCTGACCTATCCGCATAGGAACACTTTTGAAGCGACCTCACCTCCCGCTGTGAGAGCGACGGGCGAGCGCGAGAAGTGCAGTGGTAGAAGCGCGGCGGTACGAAGATCTTATACCGTACTCGAGTGACCTGACGCAGACAATACCTGGCAAGAAGTGACTACGTCAGTGTTGTGTGTGGTTGTCGTGAGCCGTATTCCAGTACACTCCGTCCTCGGAGGGCGACGGAGGAGAGGGATGGTGCGAGAGCACTGTGCGTGCCGTCTCTAGGTACCGTACGCGACATCTTCTGCGCTGCTCAGTAACCAACCTAAGTCCCGCCCACCTCGACGAGGGAGAGAAGGCGGAGGGAGGTTGAGGGAGGGGAAGGGGAAAAGCGAGCGAGGGAGTGGGAGGGTGCAAAGCAATTCTACACGACCCCGACACCAGCGGTAGCAGGCATCATCGCCGACGACGCCTATGCGATTACGCCCGCCACCGGGAGCAAGAGAGCGACGAGAGAGAGAGAGGAGCACTGGAGGCGGGGGGAGGGAGTAGATACTTCAACAGACCCCTAGGATTGTGTACAGGTACACAGCGGAGCACCACGCTATGTTCGCGAGGCAGAGAGGGTGTGCAAGGAGGCCGGGGAGTCCAGGCTGAAGGGGCTCGTGTCTCTACTCGCAACTGGTGCAGATGACTGCGTTATAGTCGGATGCGTGACATTTCGAGCGCTGTCCCCGGCACGTGATACAAACCATCATCGCTAATCCCGTTCGCCGGGTGATTAATTGTTGCTCGGACGGAATAGTCGAGAGAGTGATGAGATGGCGTAGAAAACTCGGTTGTGTCGAGAGAATTCGACCAGACGGTTTCGATTTTGATGTATGTGTTGGTAGCGAGGCGCTCTGATAACTGACGGCAGTGCGTTAGCAGAGTGAGCTATTAGAACTGATTCTGTACTGTCCGTGTGTTCGGTATCGTTGTGTGCGTAGCCATCAGTTACGTGATAGTGAAGTTCGAGTGATGGAATTGAACTAGTATATATGTTGCTTGCTCTTTGCCTCGCCTGTGTTCGCGCGAATGCTATGTCATATAATAGGCGCCTTGGTGCGTGCAGAAGTACTCAGTACGAGACGTAGACTTGGTAGGAAGCGCTGACCGCCTTCAGACGTTAGCCGCACGGCACGTCGGGTAAGCCGACTATGCACATGTTCTTGTGTTTTTCTACTCTTTGTGTGCGCGTGCGGAACTAGGAAGCTCATAACGTTTTTCTCGTCTTGAGCGTGGTTCTCTGTCCACCCAAGTCTGCTCATCGAGAAGCAGTGTACTGAGGCGCGGCGGCGCGGCGGTGGAGGCGACGAGAACGTCCTCTGCCAGGCCCTGAAGGGCGTCAATTCTTTCCACCCAACGCAAACGCTCAGCCCAGAGCCTGGCCAGACTCCGCACGTCGTGCAATTATCCCGAGTCGACGCGAGCGCGTAGTGATGAGTCAAGCGTGAGCGTGTGTACACCACAGCTGCATAAGTGGTAGAGGGTCGAGAGTACGCCAAGGTAGCGCCTGTAACGAAACTGGAAATGGAGTCAGGCACGAAGGAGGTGGCACAAGGAGATGTACACGCCACGGAGACATTGTTGAGGTGTGTTAGAGCTGGGCTAGGTCTCCTAGATCACACAGCTCGCGGTCTGAGTGCATACGCTAACACACTTATTGCGGTAAAGATCCGCGATAGGAGGCCATAAGGAGTGAGAGTAAGATGGCGGCTGCGGCTAGAATAGGGTCATAAGGGGTTGACGATCTTATGTACCAACACACAGATCCGTGTCAACAGTATACAGGTAATGGTAGGCAGGGTGGCAGTAAACCAAGGTAATGGTAAAGGGGTCGCGCTATGGAGTAAGAGTAGAAGCAGTAACATGCTAAATGGATGAGCCAAGTAGTAGAGCTGCTACGAGGAGTGATACAGTAGCTGACGGGTGTCATTCCGCTAGCTAGTAATAGCCGATTAGATCCTACTGCTCACAGACACTAGAACACCGCAAGAAAGAGGAGAGCAGACATGACAGACCAGACGGAGATTTCCTATCTTAGCGGTCTGAAGCGCTCGTTTTAGCTCGCCTCCACTACTCAGCTGTTTAGACTCCCAACCCGTCACATGTAAACCAGACACCAGTGGTTGTTATGCACCCCTACCACATCCCCAGGAAACGCGGAAAGCCGAGCGCTTTTTCTCTATCGCCTCTTTGTTACCGAGCTGACGCATTTAAAGGGAAGGAATATCTCGGAGGACATACCCTGGCTCTTCGATCCGCGAGCGGAACCGCACTCCACCATCTTCCATATTCGTCGTAGTTTGTTGTAAGGCGCTCTTACGAAGAACGCTCTTACGCGCCGCGAGACTCCCGTCAGTAACTGTGCTTGTAGCGCCCCTACATGGTATAAGATTAAAGATCCGATGATCGCCACACACTGTCGTGCCAGCGGAACGGCCGACATATGATTCTATTTTTTAAATACACATCCGCCCGCGCCCACTAATCTCTCGGGACTCCCACTGCATGTTAATCTAGACAATACAATACAATACGTTATTGTACAAACATCAATAAGTTTGCACTGCACATCCCCGCTGCTCGAGCATTCTTAGAGTTCGTTCTTAAATCGTTGTGCACTGGCGAAGACACTGTCACGTTTAATTAAAGCTACTTGCAGTTTTGGTGAACGACTGCTCTCTCACGAGATACAGTCTGTCTACCCGCGCGTCTGGAACAGGCTTTCTAATGCACGTAAGACCTGGAATTGACGCTCCACAACTCGTGTAGTCGCTGACTGCCATACCAGGCGGCGACGTTTCGACTTGACTGTAGCGTCAACACAACGAGAAGTTGCACAGAATATTTACCATCCCAACCATCAAATCGCACGTGTAACCCACGATCGCAAGCCCGTAGTCTACCTTGGATTCGTAAAGTCCCCAATACCCCTTTTATAGCGCGAGTTTACCCGTTATAGTTACTATACGCGTGGGTTGTCGTATACCCGCCACACATAGCCATAATTCTCGTTTCAGACCCTCCTATGTAGTGACCCTTTCGTGGGGCAGTTGGTGACAATGCGTAACTCTCACCGACAGGCATAACTAAAGTTGTAACAAACCCTATCATCTTAATTACTCGCTCTATCCACAAACCACTCGAGGCGCGTTACCTCGCATGCAGTTTTCGTACTTTACTCTTTGGTCCGCCCCTCTTGCAGTGTGACCTTCACGTCTTGCAGGCCAACCCTACCTGAGCGCCAGTTCTGGGCTTTTGATTTCGAGAACGGATCCTTGGCTCAATGCCATTCCCAGTTCAGAGCGACAAGCGGCGCACCGACGCCCGCGTTTGCGCGCTGGACCGCTCACAGAGATACAAGAAGCTATTCGCGCCCATACTGTCCGCGATTTTCTTGTCGCTGATACCTGACAATGCGATCGAAATCCAAATATTTATTCCAGCCTACGTTTGAGCATCAAACCAATGCAGTTGGTGATATGAATAAATTTAAGCGAGAAGTCGCAGAAATATGTTGCGATGAAAAACACAAACAGTGTAAGATTATGTGAGAGGATACACAACAAATGATGACAATATCTATAAGTACTAATAAGGTGACGTCGCACCATAGTTAAAAAAACAGTTGCGAACTTCCCCCTACAGGGGCGTGATCTAGTGAGAAGGGTCATCCTCCGAGTATTCCTTTTACCGCGTTGACTCTTGACCTTGAGATACCTATCTCACTCATTAGTTTACCATGCTAATACCTGTTGAACTACCATCGAGCAGCGAGAACGGCTCCGAGCGCCCCACGTGGGTGTATTAATGTGTTCCGGCCTTAACCTAAAATACTCAACATTCCTTATCAACGAGTCTTTGAGTAGTCTCACAAATATCATACCAGACTATATGCTTCGTTCAATTCCATCTACGTCTGTGTCGTGTCCGCTAATTCCTAGCGTCCCGAAAAGTGAGAGGTACAGGCAGAAGGATTGCTATGTTTTGCTGCATTATCTCGCTTTTGCGTGGGTGGGAGTATATGACCCGGGCTCTCTTTCTTAGAGTTGCTTGGCGCGAGATTTTCCAAACAGGACGTTCTCCCAATTCCTTCAGGGTCAGCTCATCCACTTTGCGCCGCACGCGCCCTAATAAAACACACCAGTTAATCATCCCATACTTATATCGCGCCCGGAGGGTTCTTCGCATCCCCCGTAATTCAAACACGGTTCCAAATATGCTGCCGAGAGAGCTCCTGCAGTACCTCTCCAGCAGCGCGAAGGCAGTACGCGAAACCTCACAAGTTCGTCGCGCGCATGCAACGAGGAAACGACATTGTTGTTACCCGGACGTGGTCCTACTCTGAGGGGCAGGTTTCACAGTCATTGTCGTGTACACAGACACCACGCAGACCACTGCATGCAACCACACAACCAGCATAACGCACACACAATATCCACAAGGCGCACACGCCACACAGCATACCACCACGATCGTACACTCATACTATGCACGTACGCACCCGCGCAACGTCCTCCACACACAACACACAAGCAGAACTCGTCATTCCTGCAACAACATTCTCCATGCCATACTCTCTCTGTACTATTCCGTCCACAACAATTAACGCCCACTGGTTTACGGCAACAGCCGAAAGTCCCCAACTAAAGCACTTCAACGGAGACGAAACCCCTTCCTCCGCCCTCCGCCTCCCTCGCGCCTCCTCCTCCATCCCCGGGGAATCACACTGTGTCGCCTGTCGTACCTGGGGGCGGAGAATTCTCCCCTCCCTCCCTCCTCCCCTCCCCTCCTCCCTCCCTCCGGGGGGTCAACGTGTCCGCGTGCGGTACCTGGGGCGGAGAATCTCTCCGCGCCTCCCTCCGCTCGACTTTCCCCTCCCCTCCCTGCCCTCCTCTCCCTCCCCCCGGGGGAGGGGGTGTCGGCGTCGTAACCTTGAGACGGGCATCTCTCCCCTTCCCTCCCTCCCCTCCCCCGGGGGAGGGGGTGGTCGCGGTCATACCTGAGCGGAGAAGGTGCTCATCTTCGCCCCCCTCCTTCCCGCTCACCCTCCCCCTCCGCCCGCGGGGAGGCGGGTGTCGGCGTCGTAGCTGAAGACGGAGAATCTCCCCCATTCCCTCCCTCCTCCATCCCCTCCCCTCCTCCCTCATCCCTCATCCTCCCCCGGGGGGAGGGAGGGTGTCGCGTCGTACCTGGGGCGGAGAATCTCTCCCCGCTCCCTCCCTCCCCTCCCCCTCCTCCCGGGGGGAGGGGGTTCGCGTTCGTAACCTGGGGCGGAGAATCTCTCCCCCTCCGCTCCTCCTCCTCCTCCTCCTCCTCCCGGGGGAGAAGGTGTCGGCGTCAGTACCTGGGGCGGAGTAATCTCTCGGCGGTGTTTGTGTCCGCGGCGGTCGGTCGCGTGTAACCGACTGGCGACGGCAGCGCTCGCACGGGTCTGTCTGGCAGCGCCTCCTGGCCATGCCACGCAGCTATCCAAGCTGCACACGCACGGCTGCCCAGCATACGCAAGCGTCACGCTGACGCGATCAGGTCACCTTGACGACGGCAATCAACACAGAAATGAACGACCGTGATTGCGATCGGATTCTGTGTTCACCCTCGGCATCGCAACCACGTTCGGTTCTCGCGCAAATTGCCAATTGATCGTTCGTATATACGTCGTTTATTATTAATCTATCACATTATTAATGCATTATTATAGGTTTTTTTAATTTTATTTTTTTTAATTTATTAATATTTGTTTTATGTAAATTTTTTTTACTATTTTTTGATATTATGATTATTGATTTGTTCTTATTTATTATCACCATCATCATAATTCATTTTGCCTAATCAATTATTTAATCATCGTTATTTATTGTTTTATAGGGGGCAATTCAACGCGCCTGCAACTCAACCGGTGTTTGAGGTCGTACCGTGTAATCGCCTCAGACGAGCTGCACGGAAGGCCGCGTGTTCGCGTGGGGGGCGCGAGCGGTGACGCAACAGGCCGCAGCAGCCCTGCGAGCAGGCACGCGGCGGTGCACGCGCGGCGGCCCCCTGCGTTGCCGTGCGACGAATGCGCGCAGCTAACGGATGCCATCGACTTCGAGAGCTCGCACCATCAGCGCTGTCGAGAAGCATCCAAGACCGCGAACTCGTTATTCATGCCGTTAATTATAAGTTAATTATGCGCTAATATATCGCTCGCAAATGCTCGTTGCCAGTGAGTCGCAAGCACGATTCATTACAAGAAATCGCCGAAGTTAGCAGGGAGCACCCCCCCCCATACCACGTCGGCACTACAAGGCGCCACCTCACCGTCGGGCACATAACAGGCCCACCTAGCGTCGTTTAATACGAGTTTGGTGTCATGCTTACCTTCTTGAGATTCGGCGGCGCGAGATGTGCCGACTCTCTTCTCGACAGCTGCGCGCTTCAGGCACTTCCTGCTGCTTCCTTACTCAGCTGGGGCTTCTCCTCCTTAATTCTTCTTCTTCTTCTCCGCTCCTGTAGCAAGGGACGCGTTAACGTGAGGGTGGGCCAATCGTCCAGCTCCCACCACCGCACCCATGCCAACAACAGGGCGCAGCACATGTACACACAGCACGCACGACACGGCCAGCGCACAACACAGCACGCACACACGTACGCACGTTCCTCGCCAACCAAGCACATCACGGCTTTAAGCCCGAAGCTTAAAACGGCCTGGCTACAACTATGTACCTAAGTTAGCAGAGTTACTGGCGTGCCTGTAGAAATGTCGTACTCTGCTCTAGTTGTAAGTTACATTAAATTTTCCTCGGTTTAACTAACCGTGGCATCACAAGATTCCTCGATTCCCTCGCTGGTTTATTGCCACACGCCAACACCATCAAACCGCCAGGTAAAAGCTAACAAGAAGAGAGGACTGACAGAACGCCTGCTGTCCAGCCACCACATGCATCCATCACACTGCTGATCACTCAGACACCTCCGCTTCCACGGCCTGATTGCAGACGTGGAAGGTGTTCGCTCACCCTTCGTAGCTCTAAGTCATGCCAAGACTAGCTCCTTGTAGCTATACACCTTGCTCTCTCCGCTTGATGTTGCCCTTTCTGGTCTCATCCTTGATGCTACAAAGCACGAAGATTGTCCATAACGTTTCACTGTAGTCAATCAGCACGCAGCAGCAAACAACCCCTAGCTGTGTTGTGACCCTCCCCCCACCATGCACTCGCGGCAGCATAGGCACTAACGCAGCTTTGATGTAACGTTGACTTTTTTAGTGCAAATATGCTAACTCATCCCTAAGACCCAACGCTCCATTAACAGCTCTGGCTAATTAAAGTGCCAAGGCAGAGCAAGATTTATACGCGAGAAATGCCTTGCCAACGATAAACACTTCTACTCGTCTCACCTTTCACTTTCATGCACTTCGTTTCTGCGCAAAAACAAGTGAACGCAAGCGGCAGTCCCATACGCTCTCGATGACGGACTTGTCCGTAGTACGTCGCCCTCTGGTGTCATGTAGACGGCGTAGTCGGCGAGCAGATATCTGCTTGCGCGCCGACGCGTCAAGGCAACAGCCGACTCACGTTGATCGACGAGCTTCGGCAATGGCGCTCGGCGGCGACGACCGTGCAGAGCCGGGCGAGCTCGCGATCACTGTTACGGCCCAGTCGATCCTGAACCCCGACACGACCGACGTGGACGCGTTCAAACGCTCGTGACGGCAGCACGTCGACCTTGCACTCACGATTCCACACGTAACTGTCATTTAGAAACGGGATCGTGCGGCAAGGAATGCGTTTGTAGAGTCTGATTGATTTTTTATGCGTTATTATTCGTGTGATTCCGAATAGTTGTTCACGTACAAACATAGGTGTTCAGGTATGCCACCAGGGGTCAGGTCATATAAATGGCAGGTTATTAAAACACAATTGGGTGTCAAAATAACAGCCATTAAAGGGGCACACGTACCACAAGCAAGGGGGTCATGTAGCACAACAAGGAGTCTATCCTAACGACAAACAAGGGGGTCATGTAACACCACAGGAAGTTAAACTAAGGGTCACGTAAGCATAACAATGAGCTAAGCAGCAGGATCATCCACAAACGCGGTACATAAACGAGTCACAGACCAATCGACCAGACATTCACAGCCGGCGGGTACACTACGTAAAGCAATATTACAAGCATGACCCGATCCAGCGCGAGCGCGCTGAACGGTCGATATGACGTCGCATTACGGCAATGACTAAGAGAGCGTCGCGGAGATGGCGCGGGGGAGAGCGTACCTCGTCGAGCGTGGGTTCTGCGTCGCAGCATCACGAAGATTGGCGTCAGCGGGGCGCGAGCACAAATCTGCACCGCCGGTCCACGTGGTTCACGTCCACAGCACGTCCGTCCCACAGGTCTGGATTGCTCCATGACTAGCACGGCAGCGAAAAAAACACATAGAAATAATTTGCACAAGACACACTTTGACGGCGCCAAAATTATGCATCGATAGATCACTTCACCATGCCACATCTTGAAGTTCAGGAAATGCAGCTGTCAGCATGAGAGAGAAACTCTGTCTCTAGAAGACGAGAGAGAGAGAGCTGTATTAAAGGTTCTCCATGAGAATTCAGAGGCACGTCGGCACTCGGGCCCACATTCATCGCGCGACGATTGGCCTAACTGGACTTAACATGAATTATTAATTTAACCCTCGTGTTTACGAGTAAACATAGACGACAGTAGCACCAGTACGTATTAGCTGTCGGGCCGCCCGTCGCGTTACGCACTAACCACGTTAAAAAAAACGCGCGAAACCCCGACGTAACCGACGAAGGGTGGTGGTGGCGCGTCGGAGCAGTGTTTCATGCGGCGATGAGGTGGACGTCGCGGGCGGTGAGGTCGGGCACGGCGGCGAACGCGGGTTGCCCTCGCGAAGGATGCGTCCCGCGCGCCTGCTCTGGCGACGTCGCGGTCGTCAGGGTCGGCAGCGTCTGCCTTCACGAGGTCGTAAGCCGATCTACGCACGAGCAGAGAGCAAGCGAGTGAGTGAGAGATGATATGATGCTACTGGTGAGGTGGGGCGCGGGATGGTGCTGCTGCTGCTGGTCTTGCTGCTGCGCTCTGCTGCTACCTGCTGCTGCTGCACTGATGTTGTTGTCTTGTTTCTTGTTGCTGCTGCTGCTGGGGGTAGTGTTAGTGATGGTGGTAGTGCTGGTGATATTACTACTACACTAATAATAATAATAACAAATAATACATAAAGCAAAAGAACCTACACAGTTTATACAAACTGCAATTCGTTACCGCAAACAATCAAATTCGCGACAGCAACGTGTTCGCGTGAAAATACCGGACAACAACAAAAACATGCGATGGTGAGAACGGCATATACAGACCTTCTGCGGTCGGCCAGCATGTCCCTTGAACTCCCGCGCAGAAGGACAGGGCGAGGCTGGCGCCCGCCTAGCGACGCGAGCATCAGCTGCGCACGCCTTCGCGCGTACAGACGACGCGCAGTTGCGCAGCGTACGACCGCGTGCATCGCGTAGAACGACTGCGCCGGCTAGAAACGGCTTCGCGCTGGAATCGGACGAAAAATGTGAATAAAAGTCTTCGGGTGGAAAAAAAACGGACTTGGAAAGCATCATCCGAGTGAGATACACGACTTCCTTACATGATTGTTGTTAGCCGGAGAAGCAGACGAAAAGAGCAGCCTAGAGCGGCGGGAAATCTCATCAGTACCGACGGCGTCAAGAAAGCCGACGCTGATT
>NW_014577986.1:125561-138061 GCF_000485595.1 Priapulus caudatus
AGCATCCCAAACATCCCAGCATCCCAAACATCCCAGCATCCCAAACATCCCAGCATCCCTTCCCGCATCCCTCCGGCATCCCTCCTGTATCCCTTTAAGAATTTTGTGCAGCACGAGCAAGTTTCTCCAGAACGAATCACTTGCGTAATAATAATAATAATAATATTCATCATCTTTATCATAATAATAATAATAATAATAATAACAATGTGTATCGACAACACGTAACATGGACGTGCGTGTCCGTTCTTGTCACATCTGCATGTGTCGTTGTTTCAGTGCACGAGGGCACGCTGGTGCACGCGCTGGCGCAGCTGTCAGCGTGGTGCGAGCGATTCACAACGCGCGTGCCGGACAAGCTCGTAGCGTTCTTTCGCACCGGCATCGCGCTCAAGTCGTCGACGTCGCCCGTGCGAAACGCCTACCTGCTCTGCATGAACGCAGCCTTCTCTCGTCGTGAGTGCAAGCGTCCGGGTCGTTAGGGATGCCGCGGTCGTTAGCTTAATTAGTCGTTACCTGCTCTGCATGAATGCAGCCTTCTCTCATCGTGAGTGCAAGCGTCCGGGTCGTTAGGGATGCTGCGGTTGTTAGCTTAATTAGTCGTCTGTTTTTTGGAGGAGATGGAGTCGCTGCACATTCGCATGCGTCACACACATCTTGACTAGTAATGTGATTAATAGCCAGTAGAGATGTGCGATGTATTATAATATACATGTATGTATGTATATGTATTATAATAACAGTTAAGAAGTTACACATAACTTTTTACTTGATCTTCTGACTGTGCTAACTTACAACTGTGACTTAGAGATTACAACATATGGGGCAGTGTTGTGCGTGCGTGCGTGCGTGCGTGCGTGTGGGGGTGACAACGACACGAGCGGGCGTTGCGATCGCGTCAGACATACCAACGTACGTGCGGCGTTTGTTTTTCAGGGGACGCCCTGCCTCAGGCCAGGGAGCTGCTGCCAGTGCTGCTGAAGACTGTAGAGAAGGCGGCCGGTCAGTCGAACCAGATGCTGCTTGTGACGGAGGCCGTATCGGCGTCGCGAATCCTCGTCAAGCTCGCTGCCGTCTACGACGACATAGGTGCGCCATCTAGCGATCGTCGTCAGTACCGATGCGGACGCTTTATTTTTATTTTATTTTTTTCATTTATATATATGATAAGTTCGAATAAAAAGGGGAATGATTCTATTGAAATGTGAATCGTTATCATCGTGGCGTGTTTTTTTTTTAGATAACGAACTGACGACTTTCTGGAGCACGATACTCGACCCCAAGAAGCAGCTGCTGGTGTCGGAGAAGTACCTGCTAGCGGCGGGCGACGACGCCGCGTTATACGGCCTCACCCGCCTCGTCGAGTCTCTCGTCATGGCCCACCCGCAGCGCATGGACGCGCACATGTGAGTACGGCTCCTCCAGGGGGCGCCGCGTGAGTACGGCTCCTCCAGGGGGCGCCGCGTGCGCGTGGTGGTGCGATCGCGCACACGTGAGTACGGCTCCTCCAGGGGGCGCCGCGTGCGCGCGGGGGTGCGATCGCTTCCGACTCGCATGCTAGTAACGTCTGCCGCGCGCGTCTGATCGACGTACTTCTGCACCTGTGTGCATGTAAAGATCAGGTGTGCTTTCTTGACGCCGTGGTACTGATGAGATTTCCCGCCGCTCTAGGTGTCTTTCGTCTGCTTCTCCGGCTAACAACAATCACGTGAAGGAAGTCGTTATCTCACTCGGATTGATGAGTCCGTTTTTTTCCACCCCGAGACTTTTTTTCACATTTTCGTCCGATTCCAGCGCGAAGCCATTCTACCGTGCAGTCGTCTACGCGATGACGCGGTCGTCGTGGCAACTGCGGTCGTCTGTCGCCGCGAGCGTGCGCAAGCTGATGTCGTCGCTAGGGGGCGCCAGCCTCGCCCTGTCCTTCCTGGCGGAGTTCAAGGACATGCTGGCCACGCAGAAGGTCTGTTATGCCGCTCTCCCTCGCATGTTTTTGTTGTTGTCGGTATTTTCACGCGAACATGTTGCTGTCGCGAATTTGATTGTTTGTGGTTACGAATTGCAGTTTGTATAAACTGTGTAGTTCTTTTGTTATTATTATTGTTATTATTATTATTATTTGTAGTAGTAGTAATATCACCAGCACTACCACCATCACTAACACTACCCCCCAGCAGCAGCAGCAACAACAACAACAACAACAACATCAGTGGCAGCAGCAGCAGCAGCACCACCGCTGCCGCCGCCACCATCACCAGTAGCATCATTATCATCTCTCACTCTCTCTCTTCTTTCTTCCCCTTTCTCTCTATCTCTCTCACTCACTCGCTTCTCTCTTGCTCGTGCGTAGATCGGCTACGACCTTGTGAAGGCAGACGCCTGCGACCCTGACGACCGCGACGCGCAGAGCAAGCGCGCGGGACGCATCCTCGCCGAGGCCAACGCCGCGTTCGCCGCCGTGCCCGACCTCACCGCCCGCGACGCCGACCTCATCGCCATGGAAACACTGCTGACGGCCCACCACCCCCTCGTCGGTACGTCGGGGTTTCGCGTTTTTTTTAACGTTGTGCGTAACGCGACGGGGTGACAGTAATCGTGACTGTGTACTGTCGTTTATGTTTACTGTAAGCACGAGTTAAATTAATAATTATGTAAGTCCGATTAGGCAATCGTGGCGATGAATTGGGCCCGAGTGCCCGACGTTCCTTCTGAATTTCTCAGCGAGAACCCTTCAATAGCTCTCTCTCTCTCTCTCTAGAGACAGAGTTTCTCTCTCTCTGTGACAGTGCATTTCCTGAACTCAAAGAATGTGGCATGGTGAAGTGATCTATCGATGCATAATTTTCGGTCAAAGTGTTTGTGCAAATTATTTTATTGTGTTTTTTCGCTCGCTGTAGTCATGGAGAATCCAGACCTGTGGACGGACGTGCTGTGCTTGATGCGCGTGGACGCGGGCGAGTTTGTGTCGCGGCACGCTGACGCCATTGTCGTGATGCTCGACGCAGAACCCACGCTCGACGAGGTACGCCCTCCCCCGCGCCATCTCCGCCGGACGCTCTCTTGTCGTGCCATATGCGACGTCTATCGACGTAGACGCGCGCTCGGGTTTCTGTAATCCGGCTGAATGCTCTGTAGAATTGTCTTGTTACGGTTACGTGGTGGCCCGCCGTTGTGTTGGATGATGTCTGGTCGTGTCATGTGAGCTCTTGTTATGTTACATGACCCCTTGTTGTGTTACATGACCCCCTTGTTGTGGTACGTGTGCCCCTAATTGTGTTATTTGACACCCAATTGTGTTTAATAACCTCCATTTATATGACCTGACCCCTGGTTGCATTACCTGAACCCTAGTTTTGTCGGAATCACACGAATAATAACGATAAAAATACAATCAACTCTACAAACGCATCCTGCGACGATCCCGTAAATGACAGTTACGTGTGGAATCGTAGTGCGGTCGCACGTGTGCGGTCACGAGCGTTGAACGCGTCACGTCGCGTCGTGTGTTTCAGACGTGGCGTAACGTGATCGCGACGCTCGCCCGCGTGTCGCCGCGAGCCGCCATGCCGAAGCTCGTCGATCACGTGATCAGTTGCCTTGACGACGTCGGCGCGCAGCAGATATCGCTCGCCGACTACGCCGTCTACATGACACCAGAGGGCGACGTCTACGACAAGTCCGTGATCGAGAGGTATGGGACTTCGCTTGCGTTCACTTGTTTTTGCGAAAAAACGAAGTGCTGAAGTGAAGTGAGACGAGTAGAACGTGTTTATCGTTGCAAGGCATTTCTCGGTATATCTTGCTCTGCCTTGCACTTTAATAGCGAGCTGTGTAATGGAGGTTGGGTCGTTAGGATGAGTTAGCATATTCACTAAGTCAACGTTACATCCAAGCTGCTTTAGTACCAGTGAAAAAAATACACGGGGGCTCGGGGTGATCTAGCCCCCGAAATGCCAAAAAGAGACCCCGTAAATTTGCATGAGTTTAATGCAAACCAAATTTTAGAGTGCTATTTTCATCCACGCGAGCTTGAAAAGTAGCCCCCGAAAAATAAATTATATTTTTTTCCCTGTTTAGTGCTATGTGCTAGAGTGCCATGTGTGGGGGTCACAACAAGTAGGGGTTGTTTGCTGCTGCAGTGATTGCTACAGTGAAATGTATGGACAATATTCGTGTTTGTAGCATCAAGGATGAGGACCAGAAGGGCAACATCAAGCGAGAGAGCAAGGTGTATAGCTACAAGGAGCAGCTTGCTGACTTAGAGCTACGAAAGGTGAGCGACACCCTTCCACGTCGGCATCAGCGGGAGGGGAGTGTCTGAGTGATCAGCAGTGTGATGGATGCATGGTGGCTGGACAGCAGTCATTCTGTCAGTCCTCTTCTATGTTAGCTTTTACTGGTGGTTGAGGGTGTTGGCGCGCGTGGCAATAAACCAGCGAGGGAATCCGAGGAATCTTGTGACGCCACGTTAGATTAAACCGAGGAAACTTTAATGTAACTTAACTAGAGCAGAGTATGACATTTCTAGATGGACGCATAGGTGAGGGGTAGGTTAGCTGTGTGTGTGCGTGTATGTGTATGTGCGTGTGCATGCGTGTATGTGTATGTGCGTGTGCGTGCGTGTATGTGTGTGTGTGCGTGCGTGTGTGTGTGTGTGTGTATGTGCGTGTGCGTGTGTGTTGGCATGGGTGCGGGTGGGAGCGACGATGGGCCCACCTCTCACGTAACGCGTCGCTGCGTGCGTCCCTTGCTACAGGAGCTGGAGAAGAAGAAGAAGAATAAGGAGGAGAAGCCCCAGCTGAGTAAGAAGCAGCAGGAGATGCTGAAGCTGCAGCTGGAGAAGGAGAGTCGCACGCGCGCCAATCTCAAGAAGGTAAGATGGATGACACAACTCGTTGTTAAACGACGTAGGTGGCGCCTGTAGTGCGACGTGTAGGTGGCGCCTGTAGTGCGACGTGTAGGTGGCGCCTGTAGTGCGACGTATAGGTGGGGGGGGCTCCCTGCTAACTTCGGCGATTTCTTGGTAATAATCGTGCTTGGACTCACGGCAACGAGATTTGCGAGATAATTAGCGATAATTAAGTATAATTAACTATAATTAAGTATAATTAACTATAATTAAGTATAATTAACGAGTCGCGGTTTGATCTTCTCGACAGCTTGATGTGCGACTCTCGAAGTCGATGGGCATCGTTAGCGCGATCGTCGACGGCAACGCAGGGGGCGCCGCCGTGCACCTGCCACGGCTGCTCGAGGGGCTGCTGCGGCTGTTGCCGTCACCGCTCGCCGCCCCCCACGCGACACGCGCCTTCCTGCAGCTCTCTGCATGCGATTACACGGACGACCTCAAACACCTCGGTGAGTGCAGGCGGTGAATTGCTATAAACAATAATAACGATGATTAAATAATTGATTAACAAAATAAATTATGATGATGGTGATAATAATAATAACAATAATAATCATAATATGAAAAAATATTTTAAAAAAATATTTTTTTTAACAAATATAATAAATAAAAAAAAAATATAAATAAAAAAACAAAAACAAAAAACCAATAATAATGATTAAATAAGTGATAATTAATAATAAACGACGTATACGAACGATCAATGCAATTTTGCGCGGAGACGCGAACGTGGGTTGCGAGCGAGTGAAACAGAATCCGATTGCATCACGGTCGTTCATTTCTGCGTTGTTGCCGTCGTCAAGGTGACCTGATCGGTCACGTGACGCTGCGTATGCTGGAGCCGGCGTGTGAGCTGGACAGCTGGTGGTGCCAGGAGGCGCTGCAGACAGCCGTGCGACGCGCCGTCGCCATCGTACACGCGACGACCGCTGCGGACAAACACGCCGAGAGATTCTCCGCCCCAGGTACGACGCGATACCCGCTCCCCCGGGGAGGAGGAGGAGGGGGAAGAGATCTCCGCCCCAGGTATGAACGACGCAGACACCCCCTCCCCCCGGGAGGAGGGGAGGGGAGGGAGGGAGGGGGGAGAATTCTCCGCCCCAGGTACGACGCGACACCCTCCCCCCGGGAGGAGGATGAGGGGAGGGAGGAGGGGAGGGGAGAGGAGGGAGGGATGGGGAGAGATTCTCCGTCTCAGCGTACGACGCGACACCGCCCTCCGCCCGGGGGAGGGGGAGGGGAGGGAAGGAGGGGGGGAGAGATTCTCCGTCTCAGGTATGACGCGACACCCCCTCCCCCGGGGGAGGGGAGGGAGGGAGGGGGAGAGATTCTCCGTCTCAGGTACGACGCGACACCCCCTCCCCCGGGGGGAGGGAAGGAGGGCGGAGGGAGGGGAAAGGAGGGAGGGAGGGGGAGAATTCTCGCGCCCCAGTAGCGACGCGACCACGTTGATCCCCCGGGAGGAGGGGGAGGGGAGGGGAGGAGGGAGGGAGGGGAGAGATTCTCCGCCCCAGGTACGACGAGCGACACGTGATCCCCCGGGGTAGGAGGAGGAGGGCAGGGAGGGAGAGGGGAGGAAGGGTTTCTCTCCGTGAAGTGCTTTAGTGGATGGGTGAACTTTCGCGTTGCCGCTAACGCGTGGGGTTAATTGTTGTGGACGGCAATAGTAGAGAGAGGTATGATGGGAGAATGTTGTGCAGGAATGACCGAGTTCGTTTGTGTGTGTGTGAGCGTATGCGCGGTGCGTACGTGCATAGATGAGTGTACGTGTGTGTATGTGTGTGCGTGTGCGTGTGTGTGCAATGTGTGTGTCGTATGTGTGTGTGTGTGTGCATGCATGTCTGCGTGTGTGCTGTGTACAGACAATGACTGTGAACCTGCCCCTCAGAGTAGGACCACGTCGGTAACACAGATGTTTCGTTTCCCTCGTGCCGCGGACAACTCTAGGTTTCGCGTACTGCCTTCCGCTGCTGGAGAGTGTACTGAGGCGCGGCGCGCGCGGCGGTGGAGGCCGACGAGAAATGTCCTCTGCCCAGGCCCTGAAAGGTCATCTCACGCACGGCAAACCTACTCGCAACCCGGACGCTGATACCGACGACGACGATGATGACGAAGCTAGCGTGGTGAGCACAGCGTAGTGGTAGAGGGGTGGCAGTAGCAGGGTAGCAGTAACATGGTAATGGTAGCAGGGTGGCAGTAGCGGGGTAGTGGTAGAGGGTGGCAGTAGCAGGGATAGCTGTAACATGGGAATGGTAGCAGCGTAGTGGTAGAGGGGTGGCACGTAGCAGGGTAGCAGTAACATGGTAACAGTAACAAGGTAATGGTAGCAAGTGGTGGCAGTAACAGAAATGGTAAAGGGTGGCAGTAGCAGGGTAGGCAAGTACATGTAATGGTAAGCATGGTAACAGTAGCGGGTAAACAGTAGGTGGGGAGCAGTAAACATGGTAACAGTAGCATGGTAGTCAGTAACAAGGTAATGGTAGCATGGTAAACAGTAGCATGGTAGCAGTAACAAGGTAATGGTAGCAGGGTGGCAGTAGCGGGGTAGTGGTAGAGGGGTGGCAGTAGCAGGGTAGTGAGGTTTTGGGATAGTGAATTTATATACAACGGGTAATTGCAGTGAAGTTGTCCGTTAAATGATACGTTATTATAATTAGACTAATCATTCTGACTATGAATTCAAAACCATTTCATACGAATTCCTTTCTCCACACATATTATATAACTATATAATATGTTGGGAAGAATACGTATGAAATGGTTTTGGATATTCATAGTCAGATGATTAGTCAATTGTCAGAACGAAACGTACTTGTTTCGCCCCTGTGTTTTGGCAGCAATGGCCCGGTACCTGTTGCCGCGCCGACAGATGCTGCCGCAGCTGCTGACGGCACGTGTCGCTACGAGCGCCGGCCGCCTCCACCAGATTGGCGTGCAAGGCCAATGCTCGAACGGCCGTGTGTGGCGAGTGGCATCGACGGCTGCGCCAGCGCCACCCAGGGGAGATCGACGTACTACTGGCTTGGCCTGCAGTCTCCGCTCTCACCGTCAGGAGAAACGGCTCTTCAGGTATTATGTGCGCGTGCGTGCATGCATCCATGCGTTGCATAACGATTATTATACATTTGTCATATGTGTCTGCAGTGTCTGATCGTAGTGGTGCTGATATATATGTTTGTTCTGTGTGCGTGCGTAGCGTGCGTACCTATGGTGCGCGTGTGTCTCCATGTATATCTCGCAGTGTCTGATGGCAATGATACTGGTGATATACTCAAGCATGCGCGTGCGTACATGCATGTGTGCGCGATGTGTGTATACATCGCTCTCCCATGTATATCTAGACACATGGTGTCTGATGGCGATGAATGCTGCGTATATATACCAGCAAGCGCGTGTACATGCATGCGTGGCGCGAGTGTGTGTATACATCGTCTCTCTATGTATATATCTCGACACAGTGTCTGATGGCGATGATGCTGGTATATACCAGCATGCGCGAGTACATGTATGTGTGCGCGATGTGTGTATACATCTCTTCGTATATATCTCGACACAGTGTCTGATGGCGATGATGCTGTATATACAGCATGCGTGTGTACAATGCGTGCGTGCGTGATGTGTGTATACATCGTCTCTCTATGTATATATCCTCGAACAGTGTCTGATGGCAGATGATGGCTGGTATATACCAGCATGCGCGCGTGTACATGCAATGTATGGCGTGATGTGTGTAATACATTCTCATGTATATCTAGACTCAGTGTCTGATGGCGATGAAGCCGGTATATACCAGCATGCGTGTGTACATGCGTGCGTGCGTGATGTGTGTATACATCTCTCTGTATATCCTCTCGACACAGTGTCTGATGGCGATGATGCTGGTGCTGCCGCTGCGACGAGGAGATGGACGAGGAGCAGGGCATGCGACTCGTGCAGAGAGTCTGGGTCGTCAGGCACGATGAGGAGGAACGACGAAGCGATCCAGATCCTCGCTCTCAGGTTCGTTGTCATCCTCCTCGATGCTTGGTTTATCACTAATGGAAAACGTAAAGAGGAGAAATGGATGGTAGATATGGCTAATAATAATAGTACTAAGGGGAAACATACGGGCGGGGGAGAAATGGATGGTAGATGTGGCTATAATGGGACTAAGGGGAAACGTAAGGGGGAAGCAAAAATGGACGGTAACTATGGCTATAATATTGGCTGTAAGGGGAACAGAGGGGAATAATACTACTTGGAAGATAATCGTTTAGTATGGCTTATTTGTTTAACCCCTGCATCATCACACACCACACTTATGCTCTGTAACAACCTCACTAATTCTTCATGCAGCCGCACTTTCCACATGCGCATACTGTAACCCCCACCAAACACACACCACACACACCCCCCCACGGCCAGCGCAGCATCCACGGTCGCTCGGCTGCGTGACCTGACGACCTTGCCGCGTGACCTTGCAGGCTGTGGGACGAGACGGGGATGAGCGTTGCCGCGGCGATGTGTTCGCGACTCATCGACGACGTGATCCACGACGAGGGAGTTGTTCGCCGCGCCGCCGCCGAGGCGATGTCTCGCGCGCTAGAGCTGCACCGCGGCCGGCATGGACGCCGCCCTCAGCGCCATCTACAACACGTACGCCACCAAGCTCAAGGTACGTTCACTGTCGGTGGCGACGCCGACGCCGCCTTGGTGTGTTTGCTTGTTAGTGGCGGTGCTGATAAAGGTGTTGGCATGTTCGTTTGTTTTGGGCAACTCATATGTGACTGAACTTAAGCTATGTTTACTATGTTAATGACGCCTACGCCACAAAGATGAAGGCTGATGCTGTTTACTAAAGTACATTTGCATATTAAATATAAATACTAAATGCATTTGGTAAACATTTGTGTGTTTTGTAATGAAGTTGACATTAACCTGGAGTTATAAGCTTCACACTATATAACGTTAAAATCTATGAGTAGTGTCTGTACAGTATGACAGTGTTTGTAGATACACAATTCTGCTGCTAGGTGGTGCCACCAGTACTCGATCAGTTTGGCCGACTCGTGGCGGAGAAGGTTGGACGAGTGGCCGGCCAGAAGTGGTCTGGCTCTGACCATTGGCAAATTGTCTCTTATCTCACCGAAGACCAAATCGGTACGCAATCGTCTTTTATTTCTCAAAAAATATTTTCTCTTCAAAATCGGATCTTTGTTGCTGGTTTGAACTCATACTTCTTTCATGAGCAAATATCGATAGTAGAGTGTGTCTTAAAGTCACATGTCGATTTTATTTGCATTGATTATTCATCTCGAATTATTAAAATTATTTTTTTATTTTTTTATTTAAAATTTAAATAGAATAATAAAAGATAATACAAGTGTTAACGGAATAATGCAAATTATTTTTTATCACAATTTCAGGTCAGCTTTTCACGTTCTTCGTGGAGGAGGGGTTGGCTGATAGAAACGAGGAGGTTAGGAATCACATGCTGATGTCCGCGGTCGTTGTCATCACGGATCACGGCAAGGTGGGGGACGAGGCGCCTGTCAGTTATCACAGTTTACACACGCATTATCGAGTCTCGCAGCTGCTGCTAACCTAAGCTTTATATACGTGCATAGATTGTATAGTGTTTCCTTAGCAGTGAGACCACTGATCTTTATATACTAACTGGATGGCGCTTGGCCTATCCAGAGTCGGTGAGAAAGTGATGCCTCCATCTTTACTTCCATTCCTAAAAGCTGAACTCTGCCAGTGTGCAATGCATAATTGGATTTGCATTTCAATTGGATAATAACTAAATGCAGCTTATTTTATCATTTTTATTCGCATGAACACAAACTTTGATAAATACACTACAGAATTTATATTTTTTATAGATAGTTACATACAGCGAGAAAAATAGCATTTTTTGCTGCTGCGCGTGGTGGCCCCTGTCAGTCAGCATTAACGCGCGCGCGCCGTATTTGTCTCGCTAGGAGTGCGTGAACCTGCTGCTGCCGGTGTTTGAGGATTTCCTGGACAAGGCTCCGCCGTCTGGTCGCTTCGACGCTGTACGGCAGAGCGTCGTCATCCTGATGGGATCGCTCGCTCGTCACCTTGACACCGACGATCCCAAGGTCAAACCGATCGTCGCCAAGCTGATAGCAACGCTCACCACGCCGTCACAGAAGGTAGGTGGGCAGGTGGGGGGGGAGGTAGGCAGGAGGGGAAGGTAGGTGGGCAGGTCACGGGGAGGTAGGCAGGAGGGGAAGGAAGGTGGGGTAAGGTAAGTGGGAGAGAAGGAATGTAGCCTGGAGGGGGAAGATAGGAGGTAGGTGGGGTAAGGTAGGCAAGAGAGAGGAGAACTGTAGACAGGAGAGGGGGAAGGTAGACAGAAGAGGGGAGAAGGTAGGTCGGGAAAGGAAGGTGGGGGAAGGTAAATGGAGTGGAGTGGGAAGGTAGGCGGGAGAGAGGGATATGTTATGTTACTGTTACCGTGTCGTCTGCTGTATGTTTGATGCTTGTCTCTATCGTCTGTCTTTGTATCACAGGTACAGGAGGCCGTAGCAAACTGCCTGCCCCCTCTCGTGCCAGCCATCAAGGCCGAGGCGCCAGAACTCGTGAAGAAGTTGCTCCAACTGTTGCTGGAATCGGAAAACTATGCCGAGCGCAAAGGTCAGTCGGCACATAGCGAATGCTCAGCCGTTAGAATTTCACTTAAAGCCATATTTTTATCACTATGATTTATAAAATGATTATGATGGTGTTTCGTGCGAAACTCCCACTGGAGGAGGGTGTTACCACATAGAATAATATTTTGCACTCACTGTGTCTTTCTGACTTTGTACTATTATCTTAAGTTATGCGCCATCGTTGCATATCTACCGCGAATAGTTACTAATTAGAACTTGCTTAATACTAATTAGTGCTATTAATTACTATTAGTTTATATTCACAGTCACTGATACTAGTGACGTAGACGCATTAGTTACTGGCATTGTAGCCAAAACTAAAAAATATTCTAAACTAAATCAATCTGAATCAGCAGGTTAACACTGTGAGGTGTTTGCTTGCAGGGGCTGCGTACGGACTCGCAGGCCTGGTGAAGGGGCTGGGCATCCTCGCCCTGAAGCAGCTAGAGATCATGCCGCAGTTACAGGAAGCTATACAGGACAAGAAGAACTACAAGCACCGAGAAGGTGGGACGCGCGATCCCTTCTGCGACTTTGTTTCCATCACCGTTCATGTTATCTGTCGTCACACCTGTCATCCTACCTGTCATCCTACCTGTCATCCTACCTGTCATCCCACCTGTCATGTCTCCGCCTGGATGTCCCACTTCTATTGACACAAGCTGACACCCTAGCACCGATTAAAAATGACCTGATTTCCCCTAAGATGTATCAATTTGCCCAACTCGGGGACGAAAATATACGATAGATACGTATGTACGATAGAAAATGCGCTGTCGATATGAATCGTGTTTGTTTTAAGCATTTGTTTGTTTGTGGGATGATTTCAGGAGCGTTGTTTGCGTTTGAGATGCTCTGTCACATGCTGGGACGACTGTTTGAACCGTACATCGTCCACGTGCTGCCCCATCTCCTGCTCTGCTTCGGAGATGCAA